>NW_026708151.1:47500-77500 GCF_902713425.1 Acipenser ruthenus | reverse complement strand
GTATTTCAATTTCCATTTTAATTTCAACTCAATTTCAGTACAATTTAATTGCAGTTTCAATTCAATTTTAATTCAATTTTATAATAACACAGTATAATCCAGGGGTGGGAATCAGACTCCCGCTGCACAGCAGTGTGATCCAGTCCTGGTTTCACTGGGAGTTTAATAATCAGACACACCTGAGCTTGTTAGCTAGACACACTGGGGGCTGATCAAGCTGGTAGCAGTGAAACCTGGACTGGATCACACTGCTGTGCGATAGGAGTCTGATTCCCATCCCTGTAAATGCCAGTGAATTTTGACCACGCTGTTCAAGAATAGCACCTTATCTAACTGCTGTCTTTCTGTGTCTCTCTCCCTTCAGAAGCCGAGAAGCGGTTCCGTATTTTCGCGGAGAATTTGGAAACGGCCCGAAAGATCCAGGATTTAGACCAGGGGTCTGCGGAGTACGGGGTGACCCAGTTCAGCGACCTGACAGGTGAGCTACGCGAACCGGCTGTTACTCAGAGCAGCTTTCCACAGGCGAGGGTCTCTGGTGTGGATCAGGGGTTTGATTCCCCGTTCAGAATTCAGAAACGGCTGCTTGGGTTTGTGTGGGTCGCTGTTCTCCGCAGCAGATTTTGGTCACCTCTCACCCCCCCTGTCCTTCTCCCCCCCCCCCACCCCAGAGGAGGAGTTCCGGACCCTTTATCTGAACCCCCTCCTCAGCCGGTCCGAACCGCGGCCCATGAGACAGGCAGCCGTGCCGCGGGACCCCCCTCCAGCGGAGTGGGACTGGAGAGACCATGGAGCTGTGACCCCCGTCAAAGACCAGGTAGGGGGGGGGGGCTGGAGTTATGAGGGGCTGAAGGCATTCAGCGACATAGCGTTTTGATCCAGTCCACTAGGAGTTTAATAATAAGACACACCTGAGCTTGTTAGCTAGACACACCGGGGGTCTGAAATGATTTTAATCTTTCTTTAATATATAAAGAAGAAAGTCTGTCTGTCTGTCTGTCTGTGCAACCAAACTCTGCACGGCCTCCTCTTTCATCCAGGGGAAGGTCGGGGGTTAAGTTTGGATCCCAAATTTTGACCCCCCCCCCCCCCCCCTTGGGGTACTTTATTTAGTAACCCCATCGCTGGATCACTACAGTAGCCATGTGTCTCAAATGAATGAAAACCACAAAACCAAAATAAATAAATTTTAAAAAGACTTTAATAACTTTATAGGAAACCAGAAGGTTTTGTCACGCATGAAATACTGAATTTCCCCGGGGCAAATGCTGAGTATTTCAGCTAGTATATTATAAGGGTTGTATTTACTCAGGGTGAGAATTGTAATTCTGTTTATTATGCTGATAACAGTATCTGTGTTTTGGTAGCTGCTGTATTTATAATTCTAATACAGTAGATGGGGTTTTGGTTTATATTAACTAATCTATTCATCTCGTATTTATTGTAATGTGTTGTTTGTTTATATATATATATTTTTGTTTTGTTTGGTTTCTTATGAGTCCAGGGACTCCCGATGTAAATTACCTTACAACTAAATCCGTTTACAAGACATCTTGTGACTTGTGATGAATTTTAACAAACTTGTCCCTGTTAAGTAAAACTAAGCTGCTAGTAAAACCTGGAACGGGTGACACTGCTGTGCAGCGGGAGTCTTGAGATCCACGGGGGCTGTGTTTATTCCAGGGGTGTGTTTTTCTTGTCTTTCAGGGAATGTGTGGGTCATGCTGGGCTTTCTCCGTGACTGGGAATATCGAGGGGCAGTGGTACCTCAGGAAGGGAACGCTCCTGTCCCTGTCCGAGCAAGGTGAGTGACCCAGGCTGCCCACGCTGACCGTGCGTTCACAGGATAATCACACGGTGCCTAACTTAGAGCGCTTATATATATATATATGACCTCTCTGTGCTTTACAATGCTTCCCTATGCTTCACCAGACCTCTCCTTTACAATGCTTCCCTATGCTTTACCAGACCTCTCTGTGCTTTACAATGCTTCCCTATGCTTTACCAGACCTCTCTGTGCTTTACAATGCTTCCCTATGCTTTACCAGACCTCTCTGTGATTTACAATGCTTCCCTATGCTTTACCAGACCTCTCTGTGCTTTACAATGCTTCCCTATGCTTTACCAGACCTCTCTGTGCTTTACAATGCTTCCCTATGCTTTACCAGACCTCTCTGTGCTTTACAATACTTCCCTATGCTTTACCAGACCTCTCTGTGCTTTACAATGCTTCCCTATGCTTTACCACACCTCTCTCTGCTTGACAATGCTTGCCTATGCTTTACCAGACCTCTCTGTGCTTTACAATACTTCCCTATGCTTTACCAGACCTCTCTGTGCTTTACAATGCTTCCCTATGCTTTACCAGACCTCTCTGTGCTTTACAATGCTTCCCTATGCTTTACCAGACCTCTCTGTGCTTTACAATGCTTCCCTATGCTTTACCAGACCTCTCTGTGCTTTACAATACTTCCCTATGCTTTACCAGACCTCTCTGTGCTTTACAATGCTTCCCTATGCTTTACCACACCTCTCTCTGCTTGACAATGCTTGCCTATGCTTTACCAGACCTCTCTGTGCTTTACAATACTTCCCTATGCTTTACCAGACCTCTCTGTGCTTTACAATGCTTCCCTATGCTTTACCAGACCTCTCTGTGCTTTACAATGCTTCCCTATGCTTTACCACACCTCTCTGTGCTTTACAATGCTTCCCTATGCTTTACCAGACCTCTCTGTGCTTTACAATACTTCCCTATGCTTTACCAGACCTCTCTGTGCTTTACAATGCTTCCCTATGCTTTACCACACCTCTCTCTGCTTGACAATGCTTGCCTGTGCTTTCACTGTGCTGTATCACACTTTGCTGTGTTTTTACTGTCGGTCTGAATGCTGTCTCGTTCGCTCCCCTCGGTTCTCCTCAGAGCTGGTGGACTGTGACCACCTGGACCAGGCCTGTGGAGGGGGGCTGCCTTCCAACGCGTACGAAGCCATCGAGAATCTGGGTAAGAGAGGAAAGCACACGGGACCTCATGGGGACCTCTCATGCAGATGCCTGCTCTTACCAGCCAGCCCGTCCCAGAGGACACCCTGAATAAGCAGCCACGTTCCGGACGGTTCCGGGCTCGCCTCCATCTGTGTTTGAGCACAGGGGGCCTTCAGGCGGGAAGGTGGCTAGTTAGAATGCCCGGGTTTCTCTGCTTAGTTCTGTGTGTGTTGTTTAGGTGACCAGTTATAATGCCGGATTATCTCCTTTTTAGTTACGTGAGTTTCATTTTTCAAGTGACTACTTCGAATTTCTGAATGTCTCAATTCGCTTTGCTGTGCGTGCTTCTCGTTTAGGTGTCTGATTAGAATGCCTGCGTGAGCGTGTTGTTTAGGTGTCTGATTAGAATGCCTGCCTGGGCGTGTTGTTTAGGTGTCTGATTATAATGCCCACCTGGGCGTGTTGTTTGCTCAGGGGGCCTGGAGACAGAGACAGACTATAACTACACCGGACACAAGCAGTCTTGCGGGTTCACCAGAAACAAGGTGGAGGCTTACATCAACAGCTCTGTGGAGATCTCTAAAGATGAGAGGGGTGAGTGGAGGAGAAGGGAAAGGGGGAGGAGAGGGGAAGGGGGAGAGGGAACAAATCAAAATTCAAAATCGATAAGAAACTCAAGTCAAGCAGACGGACTTCACTGTACTCCTTACCTTCAGAGGGGAGAGGGATGGGAGAGAGAGAGAGGGGGGAGAGAGAGAGGGATGGGGGAGAGAGGGGGGGAGAGAGACAGGGGGAGGGGGAGGGGGAGGGGGAGGGAGGGGGGAGACAGAGACAGTGGGAGGGAGAGGGGGGAGGGGGAGAGACAGTGAGAGAGGGAGAGGGAGACACTGAGACAGGGAGAGACAGTGAGAGAGGGAGACACAGAGAGGGAGGGAGAGGGAGAGAGACAGTGAGAGAGGGAGACACAGAGAGGGAGGGAGAGGGAGAGAGACAGTGAGAGAGGGAGACACAGAGAGGGAGGGAGAGGGAGAGAGGCAGTGAGAGAGGGAGACACTGAGAGAGGGAGGGAGAGGGAGAGAGACAGTGAGAGAGGGAGAGGGAGACACTGAGACAGTGAGAGAGGGAGGGAGTGAGAGAGGGGGAGAGAGGGAGGGAGAGGGAGAGAGACAGTGAGAGAGGGAGACACTGAGAGAGGGAGGGAGAGGAAGAGGTGGAGAGAATGGAAACTGCAAGTCTAAATGAGCTGATCTCCTGATTTGTTTGTGACTTTTTCTTTTTTTTTTTTTTTTAATTTCATTCAGATATCGCCGCTTGGCTGGCGAAGAACGGGCCGGTGTCAGTCGCTCTCAACGCCTTCGCCATGCAGGTGAGTCCGCTGGGAAACTGGGATCTGAACTGGGATCAATCAGGAGAGACTGGGAGATCTCTCAGGAACCTCTTAGAGACGCACAGACTGGTCATTCCAGTGTCCGGACGGAGCTCTCCACAGCTGAGGGTCGCTGGTGTGGATCGGGGGCCTGACTCCCCGTTCAGAGTGAATTCAGAAACAGCTGCTCGGGTTTGTGACGATCGCTGCTTTTCTTAAAGACTCTGTGGAGAACAGCGACCCACACAAACCCAAGCAGCTGTTTCTGAATTCACTCTGATTCAATCCCAGGTGGGGGACACTGCTGCTGTACCCTTGAGCAAGGTACTTTATCTAGATTGCTCCAGTAAAAACCCAACTGTATAAATGGGGAATTGTATGTAAAAATAATGTGATATCTTGTAACCATTGTAAGTCGCCCTGGATAAGGGCGTCAGCTAAGAAATAAATAATAATAATAATAATAATAATAATAATAATAATATAGACACCCGACAAGATGGTGAGGTATCTACATATCTCTATAAATCAATCTTTTTAATGTCTTAAGTAACCTCTTTCTCTCTCTCTGTGTCTCTCTCCCTGTCTCTCTCCCTGTCTGTCTGTCTGTCTGTGTGTCTCTGTGTGTGTGTGTCTCTCTCTCTCTTTCTCTCCCTCACCTTCGTGCTCTCTCTCTCTCTCTCTCTCTCTCTCTCTCTCTCTCTCTCTCTCTCCCCTTCACTTTCTGTCTCTCTCTCTCTCTCAGTTCTACAGGAAAGGGGTGTCCCATCCTCTCAAGATCTTTTGTAATCCCTGGATGATCGATCACGCTGTGCTGCTGGTGGGATACGGGGAGCGTAAGTACAGACCCTCTAATACTGGGGCTCCCCCACCCCGGTCCCGGGCCCCCTCTGCTGTGTCTGCTGGTTTCCATTCCAACTGAGCTCTCAATCACTGAACCATTGAACTGATCGCTCGCTTAATTAGACCTTTTTTAAAATTGTTTTCAGCTGTTTTAAACAGCTGCAGATTTAGCTAAAACATTTTATAAGCAACTTGAACTCTGCCACTTGTTAGGAGCCGAGAACAATTAAAAAGGTCTAATTAAACAAATCATTATTTCAGTGAAGGGTCTAGCTCAGTAATTGAGAGCTCAGTTGGAATGGAAACCAGCAGACAGACTGGTGGAAACTCACTTAACAAAAACAGGAGCGTCTAATTATATTGTCTTAATTCTTATGACATTTGTGATACTCAAATACTACGTTTTTTTTAATTATCCCTTATAAAAATGTACCTTAGGAAAAGCACAGTAAAGTATAATTAAGCATAGGCAAGCATGGTAAAGCACAGAGAGGTGTGGTAAAGCATAGGGAAGCATTGTAAAGCACAGAGAGGTGTGGTAAAGCATAGGGAAGCATTGTAAAGCACAGAGAGGTCTGGTAAAGCATAGGGAAGCATTGTAAAGCACAGAGAGGTCTGGTAAAGCATAAGGAAGCATTGTAAAGCACAGAGGGGTCTGGTAAAGCATAGGGAAGCATTGTAAAGCACAGAGAGGTCTGGTAAAGCACAGGGAAGCATTGTAAAGCACAGAGAGGTGTGGTAAAGCATAGGGAAGCATTGTAAAGCACAGAGAGGTGTGGTAAAGCATAGGGAAGCATTGTAAAGCACAGAGAGGTCTGGTAAAGCATAGGGAAGCATTGTAAAGCACAGAGAGGTCTGGTAAAGCATAAGGAAGCATTGTAAAGCACAGAGGGGTCTGGTAAAGCATAGGGAAGCATTGTAAAGCACAGAGAGGTCTGGTAAAGCATAGGGAAGCATTGTAAAGCACAGAGAGGTGTGGTAAAGCATAGGGAAGCATTGTAAAGCACAGAGAGGTCTGGTAAAGCATAGGGAAACATTGTAAAGCACAGAGAGGTGTGGTAAAGCATAGGGAAGCATTGTAAAGCACAGAGAGGTGTGGTAAAGCATAGGGAAGCATTGTAAAGCACAGAGAGGTCTGGTAAAGCACAGGGAAGCATTGTAAAGCACAGAGATGTCTGGTAAAGCATAGGGAAGCATTGTAAAGCACAGAGAGGTCTGGTGAAGCACAGGGAAGCATTGTAAAGCACAGAGAGGTCTGGTAAAGCATAGGGAAACATTGTAAAGCACAGAGAGGTCTGGTAAAGCACAGGGAAGCATTGTAAAGCACAGAGATGTCTGGTAAAGCATAGGGAAGCATTGTAAAGCACAGAGAGGTCTGGTAAAGCATAGGGAAGCATTGTAAAGCACAGAGAGGTCTGGTAAAGCACAGGGAAGCATTGTAAAGCACAGAGATGTCTGGTAAAGCATAGGGAAGCATTGTAAAGCACAGAGAGGTCTGGTAAAGCATAGGAAAGCATTATAAAGCACAGAGAGGTCTGGTAAAGCATAGGGAAGCAGGGTACCTGATAACTAGCACAGGTTATGCAGACTTGTATTACAGATATTTGATGGTCTGATTTTAATAATTGCTCCCCACACGTGTTTTTTGCAGGGAAAGGTATCCCATTCTGGGCTATAAAGAATAGCTGGGGAGAAAACTACGGGGAAAAGGTAAGAGAGCAATTCAGAAGTTCCTTATTCAGGGAGGGAAATCAGACTCCCGCTGCACAGCAGTGTGATCCAGTCCTGGTTTTACTAGGAGTTTAATAATCAGACACACCTGAGCTTGTTAGCTAGACACACTGGGGGCTGATCAAGCTGGTAGCAGTAAAACCTGGACTGGATCACACTGCTGTGCAATAGGAGTCTGATTCCCAGCCCTGCTTTGAAAGTCACCCCTGATGTCAAGCTAGTTCTATGAAGGACAGTTTGTTTCTGAAGGCTGTTTCTGTTTCTGCAGCAGCAGCAGCAGTTGTTGATGATGCAGAGTTCACCCCCCCTAGTCTCTGCGAGTTGCTTTGGATAAAAGCGTCCGCTGAATGACTCATGAATCCATTGATAAATAATCATATTTCACTTCTGAAGAATCTGTCTCTTCCAATTCCAGGGATATTACTACCTGTACCGGGGGTCTGGGCTGTGTGGAATAAACAAGATGTGTTCGTCTGCAATCGTGAACTAGCGACTGCTGGAGCGAGGAGAATCGACTGGGATTCGAATATTAAGACCCCCCATGCCCCCCCCCCCCCCCCCCGGATCGGGGGGGGGCTGATTCCCAGTTCAGAGTGAATTCAGAAACAGCTGCTTGGGTTTGTGACGATCGCTGCTTTTCTTAAAGACTCTGCGGTTTTCAGCGACCCACACAAACCCACGATTCACGATTCCGATAGCAGCCTCGTGTGTTTGAGTGAATTTATTTAACAGTTTATTTTAGTTTTCGATGTGTTGTAGATACATGGGCGCTGTGTGTTAATGCTGGCTCAGGCTCTGTGCTGTGTAATCTCTTTGTTGATGTGTTGTAGATACATGGGCGCTGTGTGTTAATGCTGGCTCAGGCTCTGTGCTGTGTAATCTCTTTGTTGATGTGTTGTAGATACATGGGCGCTGTGTGTTAATGCTGGCTCAGGCTCTGTGCTGTGTAATCTCTTTGTTGATGTGTTGTAGATACATGGGCGCTGTGTGTTAATGCTGGCTCAGGCTCTGTGCTGTGTAATCTCTTTGTTGATGTGTTGTAGATACATGGGCGCTGTGTGTTAATGCTGGCTCAGGCTCTGTGCTGTGTAATCTCTTTGTTGATGTGTTGTAGATACATGGGCGCTGTGTGTTAATGCTGGCTCAGGCTCTGTGCTGTGTAATCTCTTTGTTGTTAGCGGTGGTTTCATCAGTTTTCTGCAGAGCCTCGTTCATTCATTCATTCTCGACGTGCAGGTAGAATCATTCACAGCGAGACCTGACCTCTGTACCCTGGCCCAAACGAAGCAGGGGTGTCGATATTAAAATAAAACAGAACGTGTTTTGTCTTCCAGTTTTTTGTTTTTTTGTTTTATTCAATCTAAATGTAGAGCAAAATATACACTTGATACAATATGATGCCAACAGTGTCTGCTCCACCAGCACAGAGCAGAGGGAGGCTGTTCAGAGAGTATAAGAGTCTCCCTTTCTCTTTCTCTGCTCCACCAGCACAGAGGGAGGCTGTTCAGAGAGTATAAGAGCCTCCCTTTCTCTTTGCTCCACCAGCACAGAGCAGAGGGAGGCTGTTCAGAGAGTATAAGAGCCCCCCTTTCTCTTTGCTCCACCAGCACAGAGCAGAGGGAGGCTGTTCAGAGAGTATAAGAGCCTCCCTTTCTCTTTCTCTGCTCCACCAGCACAGAGGGAGGCTGTTCAGAGAGTATAAGAGCCTCCCTTTCTCTTTCTCTGCTCCACCAGCACAGAGGGAGGCTGTTCAGAGAGTATAAGAGCCTTCCTTTCTCTCTCTCTCTGCTCCATCAGCACAGAGCAAAGGGAGGCTGTTCAGAGAGTATAAGAGCCTCCCTTTCTCTTTCTCTGCTCCACCAGCACAGAGCAGAGGGAGGCTGTTCAGAGAGTATAAGAGCATCCCTTTCTCTTTCTCTGCTCCACCAGCACAGAGCAGAGGGAGGCTGTTCAGAGAGTATAAGAGCCCCACTTTCTCTTTCTCTGCTCCACCAGCACAGAGGGAGGCTGTTCAGAGAGTATAAGAGCCTCCCTTTCACTTCTCCACCAGCACAGAGCAGAGGGAGGCTGTTCAGAGACTGTAAGAGCCTCTTTGTCTTTCTCTTCTCCACCAGCACATTAGGGTGCGCTTGTCAAAATACACCACTGGGGAAAAAAAATGAAATTAAATGAAAGGCAACGCATATTAAGCTTCAATTGAATTTCATTTTTATTTATATATATATATATAAAAAAAAAAATCACTTCCAAAGTTAATAAAACAAAATGCAGAACAGCCTGCCGGTCTCTTTCACATTTAAAACCTACAGAAGACCACACCAGTGTGTACGAGATCAAAAAAATCTTAAAATGAATTCATAGAAGCAGTTGTTTTTTATTTTTAACACAGCCTCTCTCCCTCTGAACGGCTGAATTTCACATCCCGTTTCACGAAGCGAGCCGCTGAGAATCATTTCAGAACAAACAGTAAAAACGTTCATAAGAACCAGACTGAGCCGAAAGCTTCCTGTAAAATCAATGTTTATGAAGACTCTTTTTTTTGGGGCGATACCCATTTAATGGGACCTAGTAAAACCTATAATTTTATATATAGGATTACTGATCCTATTAAAAAATGCTATTTCCAAATGTTGTTCGGCCCAGCAGGGCTATCTGCCCAATTAGTATTTAGAAAGAAACAATTAAAATGTGTCGTCAGTTATCGTGCTTAAAAAGGGAGGCGGGGAAAGCTGTGTATTGGTGTTATCTTAGCAGTATGAAATGTACAGAAGCTGGTATTGTCTGAACACACTAGCAGTGAACTCCTGGGGGGGGGGGGGGGGGGGGAGGAAGGGGGGGGCGCCCCCTTTGCCTCTTACAAGAAGGAGTCACACCACTCTTTGAGACAGGAGAAGCAGTCTTTCTGCTGTTTGGAGTTGGCGCCGCACGTGTCCTTGAGCCAGTCTCTGAAGAGTTCTTCCTCTTTCTTCAGGACCAGGAACTGCCCCAGAACCACGTACGCCTGCCACAGCAAAAAAAAAAAAAAACACAGGGAAGGGAAAGTAGGGTTTAGTTAGATCTCTCCGGGAGAAATCACCTTTTTTTTTTACGGTTCCCGTCTTCTCTCACGACGGTTATTTCTAGCCCAAAGGAGGGGGAGATAGTAACTGGAGCCGGTGGTTGTGTCTGTCTGCCTTTTGCAGGACCCGCTACATCACTGTCCAGCAGCCAGACAAGTTAACGGCTGCAGGGAGCTCAGAGCCGACTGTCAGGAGCCTTCAAGGTCAAGGAGGAAGCTGCTGAGCTGGCTATAGATAATGGGGTGCAAACGGACAGCGTTTGGAACAAACGAGACTCTTAACATGAGCAAGAGAGTTACTCAAGCTTGTAGAGAGTGAATGGTGCCCCACACACACACACATACACAGGTACGCTTGCTGATGTTTCTTGCTAAGAATGTCCTGCTCAGTCCAGTGGGGGGGGGGCCCCCACTCTTGTGTTCTTATTAAATCAACTGCCCACGTTCCAGGGTGAATTCCTGACACTCTCCGCTTTCAGGATACAGCACGACCCTTCATTGAACTGATCGTTGGCTGAATCAGACCCTTTTTTTTAAATCGTTCTCATCTCTTTTAAACAGCTGCGGATTTTAAAGTCAGCCGGAACATTTTATCAAAGTAACCTGAACCCTGCAGCTGTTTTTAAGAGCTGAGTAAAAATTAAAAAGGTCTAATTAAGCGAACGATCAGTTAAAGGAGGGGTCTGGTTCAGTGACTGAGAGCTCAGTTGGAATGGAAACCAGCAGGCACAGCAGAGGGGGCCCCCCCGGACCGCAAAGCTCAAACCGCTGTGCAATGGGAGTCTTGTTCTGGGCCCCCTCCCCCGTCCAGGAACCTACCTTATCGAACCCATTGCTTTCCAGCCGACCCCCCAGCGCCTCCCCGATTCCAGCCAGAGCCGTGACCGGCTTCTCTCCCATGGGCTCCGCCACGAACTCCTTGTGCTTCTGCGAGGTGGAAGACATCCTGCCTAGAGCTCCCGAATCCTATCGGAGCAGAACAAACAGGGGCACAGTGACGCAAAACCCAGCTCAGCAGGTTTACAGCTTGATTAGCGTCAGTGCGTCACAGACACTCTGTGCGTGCGTGCGTGTCTGATGGAACTCGCTGTTTAAAACCAACGCCCGCGGACGCTCCAGTTTTTTCAACGCCACGCCCCCCCAGTTTCGCTTATTTCCCATTCAATTAGATCGCAAGACGATAGTTTACTCTTATTAAAGGATGCATTACCAGAAAATGTCACTGTAATTGAGTTTATAAATGTGTATGATGATGTAACAAGGCTGGCGAGTTAACGGTATTAGGAACCATATATATATATATATATATATATATATATATATATATATATATATATAATAATATATTATTATTTATTTCTTAGCAGACACCCTTATCCAGGGCGACTTACAATTGTTACAAGACATCACATTATTTTTACATACAAGTCCCCATTTATACAGTTGGGTTTTTACTGGAGCAATCTAGGTAAAGTACCTTGCTCAAGGGTACAGCAGCAGTGTCCCCCACCTGGGATTGAACCCACGACCCTCCGGTCAAGAGTCCAGAGCCCTGACCACTACTCCACACTGCTGCCCTATCTATCTATCTATCAGTGTGTGTTTTTAATGTTGTAACAAATAAAAACGAACGCCTTTTTTGTTTACAAAATAGCAGTGGTCATGTTTTAAGTTAAAACGGTGTGTTGAGAGTGCGGCCAAGTGTGTCTGTACAGACGGGCACAGGAATATCGCGCATCCACGTCCAGCTAGATAGAGATATATATATATATATATATATATATATATATATATATATACACATACATATATATTTTATTGGGGCGAGGTCCAAAGGCCAGGTTCGTTATAATGAGGGCGTTAATCCTGTACTTCAGAATACTGTAATCTGCCAAGTGTTTAACCTGTAGTACTTTGTATTTAATCACATCCTGATGTAACTATCACTATTTAATCATATCCTGATGTAACTATCACTATTATCTGCTGTATTATTGAATTGTGGTTTGTCACACTTGAACAAAAGTTATTGTATTTCTTGCTCTTATTGTATTACTTGTATTGTAACACTTGAAATGTATTTGCTTACGATTGTAAGTCGCCCTGGATAAGGGCGTCTGCTAAGAAATAAATAAATAAATAAATAAATAAATAAATAAATAATAATAATAATAATAATAATAATAATAATAATGACGAAGGTGTGCGGTATTTACAAAAAAAACCAGCAAATCTCCCGATTTTGTATTTTCAAAGGTCGGTAGGTGTGACTGTCTTAGATAGAAGATATTAAATATATCGTATAGTTAATCTGCAATTCATAAATTAAGGGCGGTAGCGAATAACAGCGACACTTTAATTAATGATTAACTAAACACATTTAAAGGTGCAACGTCTATTAGTAAAAAAAAAACGGTAGGTTGACTTCGGTACGTTAATTGTATTTTTCCCCGTCGCTTGTGAGACTTCAACCGGTACATACAGCTGAATAATGCGCTCTCGCAGCCTAGCAATCTCTTAATTAAGTAAAAAGATGCGATTTAAAAGCTGTTTACCTTGTTTTGATTTTTAGCTTTCGCTCTCCACAGCTTCCAAATGCCGACTTCCTGATCCCGCCAACGACAGCCCCCTAAGCGTCACTTCCGCTTCCGAAAGTAGAAACCATAGCAACAGCACTTATAAATATATATATATTGTCTGTGTTTATTCTATATTATCCACAAACACAAATAAATAATTTATTCATAATCATTTTATTTACAGTAAATATACAGTCAGCTAATTGGTCTCGTCCGTTCAATTATGCTATACCGCCGGACGGCACCCATTTTATTAGACTTAAATACGTTTAAAATACAGTGTAAATTAATTTCGTTTTCATCGCTCTTCATTTCTGAGCAATTAAAAAAAAAACACGAGAGAAATTTATGACTATATTTTTTAATTTTTATTGCGGAACGCCAAAAACGGAATCTGCTGTTGCAGAAGGGAGCGGTTAAAGGGGTGCGCAGGAAGAGGATTCAGTTGTTGACATGCGTTTGGTTTTTTTCTACACTTTGCTGGAAACCGAAAAGACAGAAACACGATCGAGTCGCTAAATATTGAGAAATAATTACAGGTTCTTTTTTTGTTTAAAACAATTACAGAATCCTAAAAAGTCTGACGGCCGTTTTTGGAGGAAAAGCCACATCCGTATTCCAGTTGCTTGACGTTTAAAAGGTAAAGACGGTTTAATTTCGACAAGCTAATAAGCAGACAGGACGACAGCGGCTCGGTTTGAAGTAGTTAATGTTGTGTTTAGAGTTATATTAGCACTGTAGCACGCTGACTGTTCGTTAGCAAAACTATAACTTTTGAAATGAACAAGTCAAAGCAATTAGTCCGCCTTTTGTGGTTGTTAATATTTAATATGTGTGTTGTGACTGTTCTCTTTTGAATCACTTACAATTAGTAGTTTCTCAGGGCTGGGAATCAGACTCCCGCTGCACAGCAGTGTGATCCAGTCCTGGTTTCACTGGGAGTTTAATAATCAGACACACCTGAGCTTGTTAGCGAGACACACTGGGGGCTGATCAAGCTGGTAGCAGTGAAACCTGGACTGGATCACACTGCTGTGGGATAGGAGTCTGATTCCCATCCTTAAAGCACAACAAGGCATCAGGTGTGATCCAGTCCTGGTTTCACTGGGAGTTTAATAGTCAGACACACCTGAGCTTGTTAGCTAGACACACTGGGGCTGATCAAGCTGGTAGCAGTAAAACCTGGACTGGATCACACTGCTGTGGGATAGGAGTCTGATTCCCATCCTTAAAGCACAACAAGGCATCAGGTGTGATCCAGTCCTGGTTTCACTGGGAGTTTAATAGTCAGACACACCTGAGCTTGTTAGCTAGACACACTGGGGGCTGATCAAGCTGGTAGCAGTGAAACCTGGACTGGATCACACTGCTGTGCAATAGGAGTCTGATTCCCAGCCCTGCGTTGGATCACTCCTCCAGTAAGGGAGACTGGTCTGCTAACACGGGACGGGCCTGTTCGTCTGAGTTTCTGTTTGTATGTTTAGGGCTAACTGTCCGTCGTTGTGGTCAGACCCGACCTTTGCAGGTAAGCCATAAACCACCGGCGTCACGCTGAAGCGCAGAGCGGCACAGCATGTCTCAGGCGACCAAGAGGAAGCACGTGGTGAAGGAGGTTTTGGGAGATTACGTCATCCCCACGGAACGGCAGCAGATCGTTCGGGTGAGAAGAGAAAGGGGGCGGGGCTTACCCCCCCCCACCCCACCCATTAATCAGTTATCTATAAAGATTTTTTTCAGTTCATTCCTATTATAATTTTTGTTGTCAACACGTCTTTAACATGATCTGAATGTGTTGTATCAAACCCTGGCGTGGTTGTTTGTTGTTCATGTTAGATGTGACATTTTATTTTCCTCCCCCCCCCAAAAAAAAGGTTGGGGGGGGCGGGGCTTACCATCGGACTTGCGTTCTAATAGGTTCCAGAGCTGGGATTTGAACCTCCTGGTATCAAGCCCCCTTTTCTTTTAAGAACTGGACTGGCAAGCCTCCTTCACCTTTTGGTCTGCGTTTTCTCCTCCCTCCCTCTCTTCCTCCTTCCCTCTCTTCCTCCCTCCCTCTCCCTCCTGTAGGTTCTGGGAACTCCCGGGAACAACCTCCATGAAGTGGAGACGGAGCGGAGAGAGAGATTCCTGGTCACCATGCCCACCAAGTTCAGGAAGAACATCTGGATTAAACGAGGTGACCACCAGCGACCCCTCGCTGAAATCAGACGAGGGGTCGCTGGTGTGGATCGGAGTGGGGGGGGGGGGGGGCTGATTCCCCGTTCAGAGCGAATTCAGAAACAGCTGCTTGGGTTTGTGACGATCGCTGCTTTTCTTAAAGACTCTGCGGAGGACAGCGACCCACACAAACCCAAGCAGCTGTTTCTGAGTTCGCTCTGAACGGGGAATCAGCCCCCCGATCCACACCAGCGACCCCTCGCCCTGATTTCTCTACAGCAGCGGTTCCCACACCCCGGTCCTGTCTGCTGGTTTTTACTCCAACTCAGCTCTCAATTACTGAACTAAACCCTGAAACTGTACTAATAATGAGCTTAATTATACCTTTTTAAATTTGTTTTCAGCTCTTAAAATCAGTTGAGAGATTTTTCAACGTTTGTATAAAGTGCTCTAAACAACTTGAAATCTGCAACTTTTTTAGGAGCCGAGAACGATTAAAAAGGTCTGATTTAAGCGAGCGATCAGTTCAGTGAAGGGTCTGGTTCAGTGATTTGAGAGCTCAGTTGGAATGGAAACCAGCAGAAGGGGCACGGGACCGGGGGTCTGGGAACCGCTGCTGTAGAGAGCTCCATCCCAGTTATGTGTGTCGCTCACCAGTTTGGTGTGCCGTTACTAACTGGAAACCTGCAAGGGAGCTAAAATTTTGTTTTCCTTAATTTAAAATAATTGTAGGTATTAAAATAACTGTTCTGCGCAACGGACGTCTTTTTATATAGGTCTCAAAATTGGGTAGTTTTGAAAGAAACACATGTTTTGTGACCCTGGTAAACAGCATGGCCCCTCCTCACTGCCCGAGCTCACTCTCTCTCTCTCTCTCTCTCTCTCTCTGTGTCTCCTCTCCTCTCTCTCTCCAGGTGATTTCCTCATCGTGGATCCCATTGAGGAAGGAGAGAAAGTGAAGGCAGAGATCCGCTTCATCCTTCACAAAGATTATATCCGCTATCTGAAGAAGGAAGGAGCCTGGTACGACTTCAGAGAGACACATAGATAAAAATAATGTGAAAAAAAAATAATGTGATATCTTAAGAACATAAAAGTTTCCAGACGAGAGGAGGCCATTCAGCCCATCTTTCTCGTTTGGTTGTTAGTAGCTGATTGATCCCAGAATCTCATCAAGCAGCTTCTTGAAGGATCCCAGGGTGTCAGCTTCAAACAACATTACATCTTCTAACAGTTGTAAGTCGCCCTGGGTAAGGGCGTCTGCTAAGAAATACGAAATAAATAAATGAAATCAGAAAGAGGTAATGCAGGTACACAGAAATGTGAATGACTGATATAAAAAAAAAAAAAAAAAATCCATGCCGCTGAAGGATTTGTAATCCAAAATTGAGATTTATTTTTATCAGGTGTTCACATTTTTGTATGCTAGATTTCCTTTTTGATTTTTTTTTTTTTTAAAAGAACGACAGCCCCAGTATTTTCGATAACGGTCTTCAATTCGTTTTTCTTTCTCTCAGGCCTGAACAGTTCTGCGCGGTGGCGGCCGAGAGTGACTGCGGCAGCAAAAACGGGTGAGCCAGAGGGCAGCCTCTCTAGAATTGGGCAGTTCGGACTGGCAAACGCGATCTGCAGCTGAACCTCGGCACGCCAGTTGTAATTACGAGTGGTGTCGTTCGTTCGCGCCGCTGGTCTCTGATCAAGGCTTAGTTCAGGCTTCGTTGGTTTGCCGAACGCAGTTAAGGTTTGCTCTGGTATCAAGCGAACAGCGCGGCTAATTTTATAAAATGGGGTTCAGTAAAAACAATGCCCCAATCTGCGGTGGATCGACCGCTTACGAAATCCTGGAGGGGGGGAGGAGAGAGGAGAGGAGAGGAGAGGGGAGGAGGGGAGGAGGGGAGAGGAGAGGGGAGAGGAGAGGGGAGGAGGGGGGAGGAGAGGAGAGGGGAGGAGGGGGGAGTTAAAAAAAAAATAAATAAAAGGCGGAACTTGATTGATTTTCCAATTGCAACGGCACTGTTCGCTCAATTGATCGATCAATTTGTCGGGGTATGGTTAGAATTCAGCAGGAATGGAACCAGCCTCCCAGCCCCCGTTGAGTGCATAGTGAAGCTGATACAGTAAATCGCATCTGCGATTCATTTCGGATTACTCGATTTACAACTGCAGGGCAGAGAGGCGGCTCAAATCAAAACATACTTATTGATTTTTTGTTTTTCTTCATCCTTCTCTTTCATCAGACACTCCGAAGTTGAAAAAGCAGACGGCTGCTTGGAGGAGGAGGGGGCGGGGTCAGAAGAGAAGGGGGCGGGGTCAGAAGAGGAGGGGGCGGGGTCAGAGGACAGCGAATCAGAGCCGGACGACAGCGACCTGTTTGTCAACACGAACCGGGTGGATTACGAATACACATACAGCGAGGAGGAGGAGGAGGAGGATGAGGAGGAGGAAGGCAGCGCAGACAGGAAGGACTGATCCGTCCTCCATCTTCCAGGAACACAAGCCCCCGGAAGAGACCCGCACCGCGCTCTGAACGCCGCAGTGATTTAAAGCAGAGGATCTCCGACTCCTTGGGCCGCTCCCACCACGTCTGTGGTGCTTGAAGACGCTCCCTCCCTCCCTCGTCTACTGCAGGGGTTCTCAAAACCCGGTCCCCGGGGCCCCCTCTGTTATGTCTGCTGGTTTTCATTCCAACTGAGCTCTCAATTACTTCACAAAGACCCTTCACTGAACCGATCGCTTGATTAAACAGTTGCAGATTTTAAAAGTTACTTTATAAAAATGTTACGGCGAACTTGAAATCTAAATTTTAAGAGCTGAAAACAAGTAGAGGTCTAATTTAAGCGAGCGATCAGGTCTGTGAAGGGTCTGGTTCAGCGATGGAGAGCTCAGTTGGAATGGAAACCAGCAGACACAGCAGAGGGGGCACAGGACCGGGGGGTGGGGGAGCGCTGGACTGTTTCAACGTTCCTTTTAATATAGAATTGAAACCGCTTCCGTCTCCAGTGTTTGTTCAGCACTGGCAGAGGGGGGAGGAAAATGTTCTAGAAATGTGGGTCAGCATAGGCTTCAATACCCACACAAATAAATAAGAAGGAGTCTTTAGACCCTCGTTTTATTACAACGTTGAAAAAGGGAGGGGGACGAAATCCTACATTTGTTATCTTGGGACTTTTAAGATTTGACGTTGGTGGAGAACCGAAGCGTCGTGTTTCATTGGTCGCCAAGGCTGTGTGGTCCAGTGGTTAAAGAAAAGGGGCTTGTTACCAGGAGGTCCCCGGTTCAAATCCCACCTCAGCCACTGACTCATTGTGTGACCCTGAGCAAGTCACTTCACCTCCTTGTGCTCCGTCTTTCGGGTGGGACGTAGTTGTAAGTGACTCTGCAGCTGATGCATAGTTCACACACCCTAGTCTCTGTAAGTCGCCTTGGATAAAGGCGTCTGCTAAATAAACACACATGTACATATCGATTAAATACATGGTACAAAGAAAATGTACTTTTCTGTGACAGACAAACGGTGCGCTACAAAATAATAATGAAATATATATATATATATGCTGGCTGATTTGTGTTTTTGAAGGTCGATTCTACTGCTGCATGTGTTTTATTAAATTGGTCTGAATGCTTTAAGCACTAGAGAGATGAGGAGCATGGGAGAGTCAGCAGACCAGACTTACACACAGACATCAACACAGATCATTCTACACCCAGCAGCGTGCAGGTTTATCAGAACCTGCGATTTATTTAAAATACTGAGAGAAAAGGGACACAGAGCCACACACGGTGAAACGCAGGAGACTTTTCAGAAGCTGTTTACCTAATTTAAAAGCACGAAGCGGTCTGACACATTTTCACACAGGAGCGGCTGTTGTGTCTATAGATTACTGAGCGGAGATTGAGATTCTCACACCCAGAGGGGTTTTCATAAGTCCAATACAGCGATACCCACTTAGCGATGCCATTAAAATGCCAAGAGAATTATCGTTGCGCAGTTAGCATGGGGCACGTTTGCACGCTACTCTGTCCGTAGACCTGTACAGGAAACACCTTCAAATTAATTCAATTCTAGTCTTTTTTTCAAGGTATACGAAATTCAAAACGACAAAAATTTTGACTAGCTGTTGTTATTTTTTTTTTGTTTTAAGACCATGAAAAGGAATACAAGCAAAAATCTAAAAACAGAAGTCAGATCTTACAAACAGTCAGGCTTAAATGGTTAATATTTTTAATTAAAACTCAAATGCATATTACACTGTACCACATCAGTATTTTTTCATCACCACCCCTTACCAAATACTTTGTGTTCCTCTTATAAATCACTTACAAACTGTATTTATTTTCTGAAGAAACTGAATGACTCAACAAAAGCTTTGCAACGGCCAATTCCAAGCTTCAAGTTTCCATAGAAACTCGCCTCGAACCGCTACAGAATTTGAAGTCTTGTGTATATGCGTTTCATTCACAGTCGCTGTGCACCCAACAGAGATGCCTGGAAACAGTGACATCTGCTGGGGAGAGGCTGGTACTGCAGCCGGTTTTTTGGTATGGCCAATTTTAATACAAAAATATGTTCAATAACGGGTGCGACCTGAAGAGGGCGCATCTAGGATTAAAGCTCGCTTGTTATATTTTGGGGTGTATGCAGGTTTTCATGAGGGGTACAGTTTGGCAAAACTGAGCTCACAGGAGAGATGTTGAGACAGAATGACAGAAAGCGTCTGTCGCTTTCCTGGCGCTAAACTGCAAGCACAGCCTTTAAACAAGACTAGAATCAGAACTGCACAAAATCAATCTAAAACACTTACCCTTTAAAATAAAAAAAGAGGGTAAGGGTCAGTGTTTATTTGATTCTAACAGGATTTTAATTCTGCATAGACTTTCTCTTTCTAAAAAGGGAATGTTTATCAAATTGGTGTTGGATGTAACAGATGACGTTTTGGATGCAGTGAAAATAAAGCTGGTTTCTGTCCTCGTTTGGTTAGCCGTGAGTCAACCTCAATGCAAATTAAACCAACAGGATTTGTCAACACCCTGAGGAGTTGTGACGATTCTGCGGTAGATTGCCGATCCAGGTCAGTCTCAGAACTGGGACAGATCCAAACCAGTTCAAGGAAAAAAAAAAAAAAAAGGGGCGGCCAGTACGATCCCAGTACAGCCAAACGGCTCTCTATTTTGTAATGGTGTTCCTGTGAAGGAAAGCAGAGAGACGGTTAAAGACTGCGTCTCAAATCTCCCCTCCGTTTCACAGTGAACAGCAGAGGCATTTCTAACATGGAAAATTACATTTATTATGAGTGATTGTGCAAAATTATTTATAATGTGCTGTGCTGGGCTGGCTGTGTGTGTGTGTGTGTGTGTGTGTGTGTGGCGTGTGTTGGTGCGCACTGTGCTGTGCTGTGTGTGTGGTGGGTGTTGGTGCGCACTGTGCTGTGTGTGTGTGGTTGGTGTTTGTGCGCACTGTGCTGTGCTGTGCTGTGCGTGTGTGTGTGTGTGTGTGTGTACTGTGCTGTGCACTCACGCGTTCATGCTCTTGCCGCCTCCGCTCAGCACGATGTAGGGAGTCTTCTGGGATTTCTGCTTCTCCTGGAGCAGAGCCACCGTGCCCAGAGGAGTGTCGCTGGAGCTCATCTTCTTCAGCAGCTGCAGGGCAGAGAGGAGAAGAGAGAGCCAGTCACTCACACAGGACAGAAGAGAACAGACAGCAAGTCACTCACACAGGAGAGAGCCAGTCACTCACACAGGGCAGAGAGGAGAACAGAGAGCAAGTCACTCACACAGGGCAGAGAGGAGAACAGACAGCAAGTCACTCACACAGGACAGAGAGGAGGACAGAGAGGAGAACAGAGAGGAGAACAGACAGCAAGTCACTCACACAGGGCAGAGAGGAGAACAGAGAGCAAGTCACTCACACAGGGCAGAGAACTCACACACACACACACACACACACACACACACACACACACAGAGTCAGGATGCTATTGAAACCCCCGTCTGTCCATCAGGACTGGTTATCAACAGTGCTGTGTTTAAGCTGAGGGAACACATACACTTTCCCAGGACCAGCGGCTTGAAACAGGGTTCAAGAAGACCTGGTTTTCGGTCGCTGTATCAAACCCCCCCCGCCCCCCCGCCTGGTGTGCCGAGCAGCGACAGGAACCCCGGTCTCCTGAAACCCAGTTCCAAGACACAAAGCCGCTCCGCATTCCCTCGGCTTCAAAAAAAAAAAAAAAAAAAAAAAAAAAAAAACACACAACACGACAAGAAACTTAAAACCCTCGCTGACAAACGTTTGAGACCGAGACCAAGTCTTCAATCTCGCTGCGGAAACGTTTCTCGTCGAATGCATTGCGTTTCTTGTCTTTGTTCCTCCTCTTGTTTCTAAAAAAAAAAACGCAGCGCTTCGCTTTCTGGAGCGTTTCTGGAGTCTCCCATCGTCCCTGCTTCCACCGGGACGGGTCGTTAACACTCACAGCCTCTTCCTCCAGCTTCTTCATCCTCCGCTCAGTCTTGATCTTGCCCGACCCCTTCCCGTGGAACCTGTGAGAGAGCTGGCGGAAAGCCTTGGGGGGGCACAGACAGACACAGAGTTAGCTTTCGAGGACCAAAACCCAGGCATGGGAACGAGAGTCCCGCTGCACAGCAGTGTGATCCAGTCCTGGTTTCACTGGGAGTTTAATAATCAGACACACCTGAGCTTGTTAGCTAGACACACTGGGGGCTGATCAAGCTGGTAGCAGTAAAACCTGGACTGGATCGCACTGCTGTGCAATAGGAGTCTGATTCCCATTTATGGTTTCGCTAGGAGTTTAATAAGAAGACACACCTGAGCTTGTTAGCTAGACACACTGGGGGCTGATCAAGCTGGTGTTATTATTATTATTATTATTATTATTATTATTATTATTATTATTATTATTATTAATTTCTTAGCAGACGCCCTTATCCAGGGCGACTTACAGTCGTAAACAAAAATACATTACAAGAATCAAAGTACAAGTATTAATACAATTAAGAGCAAGATAAATACAATGACTTTGGTTCTAGCAAGTACAAGAATATGACAAAATCCGATTCAATAACGGAGCAGATAACAGTGTCAGTGATAGTTACATCAGGATATAATTAAATACAAAATACTACAGATTAAATAACACTTGTGACAGATTACAGTACTCTGAGGTACAGGATTAAAGCAGATAAGAGCAAGTAAAGCACATTTAAGGAAGGGTGATAAAGTGTCCAGAGGGGGGAAAAACAGAGGAGTTTCTACAGGTGCTGTCTGAAGAGGCGAGTCTTGGTAGCAAAATAACTATTTCTACAAACACAGGGAGGAGTGGAGACTGGTCAGGTGAACTGCAAAGTGCTGGATGTAAGGATTGGAATTGAAACGCGTCCCCGCTGGCCGGCAGTCCCCTGCTCACCTCCTTCGGGGTGAGTTTGCGCCCCGTCTCGTCCACGTACTCGATCTTCACGTCCGGTTTGTAGCTGTCCTTGTCCTTGAAGTCCTGGGTGAAGCCGCGGTACTCCTCCCGACGGCTGTACTTGTCATCGATGGTCCTGCAGACAGAGAGACACATCAGAGAGACGCACAGAGACATCAGAGAGACACACAGAGATAGACACATCAGAGAGACAGAGAGACGCATCAGAGAGACGCACAGAGACGCACAGAGATAGACACATCAGAGAGACAGAGATACACATCAGAGAGACGCACAGAGATAGACACATCAGAGAGACGCACAGAGATAGACACATCAGAGAGACAGAGAGACGCATCAGAGAGACACACAGAGATAGACACATCAGAGAGACAGATACACATCAGAGAGACGCACAGAGATAGACACATCAGAGAGACGCAGAGATAGACAGAGACAGAGACACACTGACAGAGAGACAGAGACAGACAGACACAGCGATGGACACATCAGTGAGACACAGACAGAGACACACACACTGACAGAGACACACACACTGACAGAGACAGATAGACACACAGAGATAGACACAGACAGAGACACACACAGACAGACAGACAGTCTGGTCGGTAGATTTTCTGTACAAGCCCTTACATTTTATCCTCGATGCAGTACAGGTCGTTGGGCAGGGCTGCCTTGGGCGCCCGCACTCTCGCAATCTTCTGCATCTGAGTGTCCAGCAGACCTGCGTGTGGGACAAACACAAGCATCTCAATGAGTACCATTATTATTATTATTATTATTATTACTATTATTACTATTAAGGAGTCATGTATCTGTGGGGTAGGCTCGAGGGTAAACCAGTAACCCCTGACCCTTACCTTTGTTCTTACACAGCATCAGTGCGGCCACCAGTCCAGAGTTCACAATGGGCTCCTCATCCAGGATAGTGGTGGAGGCTGTGGAGAACTGCGAGAGAGAGAGAGGCGTGAGAGAAGAGGCGTGAGAGAAGAAAGGAGAGAGGCGTGAGAGAAAGAGGCGTGAGAAGAAAGAAGAGAGGCGTGAGAGAGGGGTGAGAGAAGAAAGGAAAGAAAGGCGAGAAGAAAGGACAAAGGCGTCAGGAGAGAGAGAGGAAAGCGAGGAGAGTCGTGAGGAGCGAGAGAGGAGAAGAGAGAAAGGGAGAGGCGTAGGAGCGAGAGAGAGAGAGACAAAGAGGGGCGTGAGGAGAGAAAGAGAGAGACATGAGGAGAGAGAGGGGTTTAAAGCACTTTAACTAACTGAACTTTGGCACACCTAACTGCATTTGTAAATGTAATTACAGTTCGATCACACACCTTTCCTAGCTTAATAATCCACAGTCCCAGCTTCTACTGAGCGAACATTGTTCTCATATTGTGAACCCCAACCCACATTTGTTTAAAAAAAACGTTCTGGTATTTCAGCAAACAGTGCCGCTGTACTTGTGATTGGAGTTCTGACATGTAGCCCAGGTCTGATACATGAGAGAGAGCGAGAGAGAGAGCGAGAGAGCGAGAGAGAGAGAGAGAGAGAGAGCGAGAGAGAGAGACACACACACACGACTCCACTCACGTCTGGCTGTTTCTGCTCCTCGTCCAGGTTGACCGTGCTCCAGCCCACGTTCTCATCGAAATCAGAATCCGAGCCGGTGCCCTGAGACTTCTCCTCTGTCTTCCCGAAATCCTGCAGAGAGAGAGTGAGAGGAGGGGGGCAAGTCAAACACAGCGCCGACACAGGCAGAACACACACACACACACACACACACAAAGAGGAGGGGGATCAACCTCACAAACGCACCTGAACACTGGGTGCAGCAGCAGCAGGGCTAGTGTGAGTTTCTAACCCTGCTCAAACTCCTGACTCCTGATCATTTCAATATTAATAATAATAATACTAGACTTCATTGAGGGGAGCTCTGAACCCCAGGACTGGGTGCAGCAGCAGGGCTAGTGTGAGTTTCCAACCCTGCTCAAACTCCTGGCTCCTGATCATTTCAATATTAATAATAATAATACTAGACTTCATTGAGGGGAGCTCTGAACCCCAGGACTGGGTGCAGCAGCAGCAGCAGCAGGGCTAGTGTGAGTTTCTAACCCTGCTCAAACTCCTGGCTCCTGATCATTTCAATATTAATAATAATAATACTAGACTTCATTGAGGGGAGCTCTGAACCCCAGGACTGGGTGCAGCAGCAGCAGCAGCAGCAGGGCTAGTGTGAGTTTGTAACCCTGCTCAAACTCCTGGCTCCTGATCATTTCAATAATAATAATAATAATAATACTAGACTTCACTGAGGGGAGCTCTGAACCCCAGGACTGGGTGCAGCAGCAGCAGCAGCAGGGTTAGCGTGAGTTTCTCTCTCACCATGATCTCTTCCTGATCTTCCCGGTTTCCGGACAGTCCGTATGTGGGAATGTCTCCGAGCGTGCGGCAGAACTCCGAGGTGGCGTTGAACACGATGTTGTTCTTCCTGTCGGGGTCCTCTCCGTCGTCTTGCGACTCCAACGACTTCACGATCCGCACAACCTGTCAGGGGTTCAAAAAAGGGGTCGAGAGGTCGTTAAGGACCGTCCAGTCCAGCGCTTACCCACACCCCCTGGTCCGGGGGCCCCCTCTGCTGTGTCTGCTGGTTTCCATTCCAACTGGAATTACTGAGAATTACTGAGCCAGACCCTTCATTGAACTGATCGCTTGTTTAAAATTAGACCTTTTTTTTTTTTTTTTTTTTTTTTTTTTTTTTAATTGCTTTCCGCTCTTAAAAACAGTTGCAAAGTTAAAATGTTATCGCAAACTTGAAAGCCGAGCCCCCTCACCTTCTCCCCAGAATCCTCGAGCAGCTGTTTCTGTCTCAGCTTCCTCTGCTTCTCCAGCTGTGCCTGCAGCTCCAGTTCAGCCTCGTCTTCTTCAATAGCTACAGCCTCTGGGACTTCAAAATCATCTGCAACACACACACACACACACGCGCGCCTTTAAACAAATCTGTATCACCGACACAGAGCTTTACATATAAAAACAACCAACATTAATAACAGCAAAACAAGTAAAAAAAATATAACTAAATACAAAAACATCCCCTTAATTACATCACAGTAAAAGGAGTCATTTTAATTATTACTTGAAAAAAAACAGCGATCAATCCTGTAAAGGCGTTCTGTAGCCTGTAGTCCAGGCTGTTTCCACTGCCGACCGTGGACAGGAGTTCCCAGGGAGGAGTGGGGGGGGGGGGGGGGGGGTGCACGATTGGCCAAGCACCGCCCAGGTGGGGGGAGGGCTTAGCTCGGACAGGGTGTCCTCGGCTCACACCAGCGCCCCCTGTGGTCTGTCCGGGCGTCTGCGGGCTTGCCTGTAAGCTGTGTTGTCCTCCGACGCTGTAGCTCCGAGGCGGCTGCACGGTGAGTCTGCAGTGTGTAAAGAAGCGGGCGGCTGACGGCACACGCTTCGGAGGACAGCGTGTGTTCATCTTCACCCCTCCCGAGTCATCGCTAGGGGGGGTGGCAGCGGTGAACCATTCAGAGTGAATTCAGAAACAGCTGCTTGGGTTTGCGACGATCGCTGCTTTTCTTAAAGACTCTGCGGAGAACAGCGACCCACACAAACCCAAGCAGCTGTTTCTGAATTCACTCTGAACGGGGAATCAGCCCCCCGATCCACACCAGCGCCCCCTCTCCTGTGGAGAGCTCCCTCTTAACAGACCCTGTAATAAATCTCATCTCTACTCGCCTTCATCGCTGATCTCCATCTTCTCCACGCGAGTGTCGTCGGACAGCTGGCTTGGAACCGGCACCTTCCTCTCCTCCACGCGATCGTCCTCGTCCGAGCCCCGCCTCCGGCCACGCCCCCTGGACCTGATTGGACAACACGGGACAGAGTCATTGTAGAGCAGGAAGCCAATGCTCCAACCCATCATTTTTTTTTTTTTATATATATACACAAATGTATATTTATTATTTAGTCATTTAGCAGAGGTTTTTATCCAAAGCGACTCGCAGAGACTAGGAGGGTGAACTCTGCTTCATCAACAACTGCTGCTGCTGCAGAGTCACTTCCAATAGGAGCTTGTTTGTTTTACGTCTCATCCGAAGGACTGAGCACAAGGAGGTGAAGTGACTTGCTCAGGGTCTCACACACACACGCACACACACACACACACGGAGTCAGTGGCTGAGCCGGGATTTGAACGAGGAGACTTTTGGTATTAAACCCTTTTCTTTAACCAGCAAGCCTCCTTGGTGCATGTGTCTGTGCATGCGTGTCCTACTTACAATGGATACTTGTAAGCACCACAAGTTGTAAGTACCAGCTATTCCAAAGCACAAAACTTTTCTAAAGTGTCTGATCACTAGTAGACGGAGGCTCTTGTTTCCATAAAGCCTGTGCTGAATGGGTGAACGCCTGTGTGACAACTCTATGGCAGGCAGCAACAACCGAACAGCAGCTCCTTAAAATCAGGGTGTGAGCCCCCTTCACACAAGCTTAAATTTAAAAGCAGCTGCCTCGTATCCGAGTAGCTGCTCAGACCAGTCAATAGGCATGGCATGGCTCAACCGCCCGGGACCGAACCTGGAGCCGAAGTCCCCGCTCTGCGTCTCGGCCACCAGGGGGAGCAGCTCCTCCACCTTCAACGGCTTCTCCTTCTTGCGGATCTTCTTCACGCGGCACTTAGTCTTCTTGAAGGTGACCTGGAGAGAGAGAGAGAGAGAGAGAGAGAGAGAGAGAGAGAGAGAGAGAGAGAGCAAAAAAGAGAGAAAAAGAGAGACAGAGACAGACGTTATTTAAGACATTAAAAAGATTGATTATTATCGAGATATGTAGATACCTCACCATCTCGTTGGGTGTGTATATTAACACCTACCTCTCCATTTCATCAGTGTGAACTTGTATAGCTCTATCTATATCTCTGTCTCTCACCATCTCTTCGGGAGTGTGTGTAGATAGACAGATCTCTCTCAGGAGTGTGTGTGTACACAGACACACCTCTCTCTCTCAGGAGTGTGTGTGTACACAGACACACCTCTCTCTCTCAGGAGTGTGTGTGTACACAGACATACCTCTCTCTCTCTCTCTCAGGAGTGTGTGTGTACACAGACATACCTCTCTCTCTCAGTGTGTATATAACTGTCTCTCTGGTCAGGGGTGTGTGTGTGTGTAGATAGATCTCTCTCACAGATCTCTCAGTGTGTATATAACTCTCTCTCAGGAGTGTGTGTGTGTGTGTGTGTGTGTGTGTATAGACAGACAGCTCTCTCTCTGTGTGTATATAACACTGTCTCTCTGGTCGGGGGTGTGTGTGTGGAGACAGATCTCTCACAGATCTCTCACAGTGTGTATATAACTCTCTCTCAGGAGTGTGTGTGTGTATATATATATATAGACAGACAGCTCTCTCTCTCAGTGTGTATATAACTCTCTCCGTCTCTCACCATCTCGTCGGGAGTGTAGTACTCCGAAGCCAGCCTCAGTCCCGGTCCGTCCAGACTCTGAGCCTGGCTCTGCAGGGTGTCTCTGATCTGCTGCAGCTCCCTCTCCCAGGACCCGTCCGCCCGCCCCCCCGTCTCCAGACGGAAACTCTTTTTCTTCTCCCCGTCGATCTCCTCGTCGTACTTCGAGAGGACGGACTTGTGCTTGAGCTGAAACACAACAGGGAGGGAATCAGAAAGCTGAGCACACACACTGACACACACGTCTTTTAATAACACACGCGGGTGCACGCACGCACACACACACACTGAGCACACCAACACACACCTCCCACACGCACGGCTTTCAATAACACACAGACACACCCACACTGAGCGCACACACACAGAGCCCGGCCCGGCCGTCCCTCCTCACTGTGGCCATGTCGTCGACGCTCTCCTCCTCATCGTAGGGCTTGTAGTCTGGCTTCTTCTTCTTCAGCTCCACGTTCTTATCGGCTCTCTCCTTATCGATCAGGTTCACGTTCACGAGGACGTCTTCCTCCTCCGCCAGCACGCCTGAGGGGCGACCAGAGAGAAGCATTACCAACGCACACCTCTTAGGAAATTTTATTTTTATAAAAAAAGAGACAAAAAAAGAAAGGAGAGAACACGCTGGTCCTTGCTGACTCTATCACCTTTGTCCTGCAGCGTGAGGATCACCGTCTGCCCCTCCTGGAAGGATTCGATCTTGTGCTGAACCGTCAGTCCCTTCAGATCTTTGGAAGAGTAATTCTCCTGCGGGGGGAGGGGGAGGGGGGAGATAAATCAGCACCTGGGGGAGGCGGGGGGGGGGGGGTACATCTAGCGGGATCTCGAAAAACAAACGCCTCGGCTATAGCCTCACCTTCTTCCCCTTTCCAAACTCCTCATCCACCAGGCTGCTGATCCCAAACTCCTCATCCATCTCTTCCAGCATCTTCGCCTGCAGGGAACAAAACAGCTTTTCAATTCACTGGCCATGCCTGTGCCCTTTACACTGGGCTGGTTTCACAGACCCCTCGTCAACACGAATCTCAGCCTCCCGCTGCACAGCAGTGTGATCCAGTCCTGGTTTCACCGGGAGTTCAATAATCAGACACACCTGAGCTTGTTAGCTAGACACACTGGGGGCTGATCAAGCTGGTAGCAGTAAAACCTGGAATGGATCACACTGCTGTGCAACAGGAGTCTTATTCCCAGCCCTGCCATTACTATAACCAATACAACACCCTAGCAAAGTACAGATAGCCACTAGCTAATATCCAATAGGTATCAGATTATTAATGAGTCGTTCAGCAGACGCTTTTATCCAAAGCAACTTGCAGAGACTAGGGGGGGTGAACTGTGCATCATCAACAACTGCTGCTGCTGCAGAGTCATTTCCAATAGGAGCTCGTTTGTTTTACGTCTCATCCGAAGGACGGAGCACAAGGAGGTGAAGTGACTTGCTCAGGGTCCCACACACACACACGCACACGCACAGCGATCCGCTCTCACCCTCTTCTCTGCCAGCTCCTTGTCCTTTGCCATCTTACGGCTTCTCTCCACCCAGGCTGCAGTGTCGTCCAGCCAGGGGTCGTCCTCCGCCAGGGTCTTTACTTTCCTGAAAACACAGCGGACGAGGGAATCAGACTCCCTCCGCACGGCGCTTTGACACATTCAGCTACAGTAAATGCACAGCATGCAGCAAGCATGGGGAAAAACACCTCAAACACTGCGAGCTAAGATACTGTGGTCAACTCGTACCTGGGGAAGAGACAGGCAAAGTGTATGCAGGTGTACAGGGTTGAGAGACTTCCGTCTGGTTTCACCGAGAGAGATTCACTGACCCCCAGTTTCTGACTGAGCTGTCACTCTGGATTCACTGAGAGAGATTCACTGACCCCCAGTTTCTGACTGAGCTGTCGCTCTGGTTTCACAGAGAGATTCACTGACCCCCAGTTTCTAACTGAGCTGTTGCTCTGGTTTCAGAGAGAGATTCACTGACCCCCAGTTTCTGACTGAGCTGTCACTCTGGATTCACTGAGAGAGATTCACTGACCCCCAGTTTCTGACTGAGCTGTCGCTCTGGTTTCACAGAGAGAGATTCACTGACCCCAGTTTCTGATTAAGCAGTCGCTCTGGTTTCACAGAGAGAGAGATTCACTGACCCCAGTTTCTGACTGAGCTGTCACTCTGGATTCACCGAGAGAGATTCACTGACCCCCAGTTTCTGACTGAGCTGTCGCTCTGGTTTCACAGAGAGAGATTCACTGACCCCCAGTTTTTAACTGAGCTGTCGCTCTGGTTTCAGAGAGAGATTCACTGACCCCCAGTTTCTAACTGAGCTGTCGCTCTGGTTTCAGAGAGAGATTCACTGACCCCCAGTTTCTAACTGAGCTGTCGCTCTGGATTCACAGAGAGATTCACT
>NW_026708151.1:0-42500 GCF_902713425.1 Acipenser ruthenus | reverse complement strand
AAAAGGGGTCTTGATACCAGGAGGTTCAAATCCTGGCTCAGCCACTGACTCCCTGTGCGTGTGTGCGTGTGTGCGTGTGTGTGTGTGTGTGTGACCCTGAGCAAGTCACTGAACCTCCTTGTGCTCCGTCCTTCGGATGAGATGGAAAACAAACGAGCTCCTATTGGAAGTGACTCTGCAGCAGCAGCAGCAGTTGTTGATGATGCAGAGTTCACCCTCCTAGTCTCTGCAAGTCACAGCTGCTAAAAATGACTAAATAATAAAAAAAAAAAATGTTTTTTTCGATTCAATGTACACACACTTATTCAGACAAGTCTTGATATTTTTTTGCTAGCATTTCAGCTCCGGATCATGCATGCGTTTCCACAACCGGATAACCTCCCTGGGCGTCCGTCTGTGCACCAGAACAAGCGTCCTGTACACGCAGGGGTTGTCCCGGTCCCCTTCCGAAATATCGAAGGTCCTGAAGCCAGGGTGTTCCGTAGGGGAGACCCCCAACTTCTCAAGGCACATCCCCATGTAGACATCGTCGATGGGGAAGAGAACCACGCGGTCGCTCGCTCTGCCCAGCCTTAGTGCCAAGTCCCCCGAATAAACCATCCCTCCTCCCCCTACGTAAGCTGGGTAGCCCCCCTCGTACAGGCTCTTGGGCACGTAGTACTTCTGCTTGACTTTCCGGAGCGGGGCAGCGTGACGGATCACCTGTCCCAAAAACAGATCCCGGCTCTCATTGGACCTGCTCTCCAGGTGTCCCAGCAGGGCCTCCGTGTTGAGGAAGACGTCGTCGTCCCCTTTGAAGACGTACCTGGCCCCGGGACACCTCCTCCCCAGCCACTTGAGAAACAGCACGTCTTTCAGGGTGAGGTTGAAGAAAGTGTCTTTGAAATCCCACAGGAGGAGATCTCCGTGACGTCTCCTCTCCAGCTCCAGCAGCCCTGTCAGATCCGGGAAGTGTCCCGAGTCTGGATCCTGCCTCCCCAGGAGGAACACCCGCTTGACGGTGGCGTTCCCGATTCTCCCGGCCCGGCCCCAGCTTTCCCGGATCGCCTGCCGGTTCTCAAAGTTGGCGACCTGGGATTTGATGGCGAGGAGCAGGGTGGGTCGCTCGCCCTTGCACAGCCCCGGCTGATCAATGACCAAGCGGTAATCACGGCAGTGCATGGACACCACGAAGTCCTTGACCCGTCTAGGAAGGGTATTGAAGTCTCGCACCCGGGTCGACACCCCTGGGTTGGGCTGGCAGCGCCCGCTGAGCCGGGGAACCGCTCTGCTGGGCGTTCCGTTTCTCAGGATGGGGTTATGCGCGCGGTCCAGAGCGTGCTGGAGGTGGTTCCACAGGGCGCTCTCGTCCAGGGAGAGCTTCCAAAAGACCCCGTCCGGTTTGAGCACCCTGGGGCGGACCCTGGCTTGGGACGTCCCGTCGGGAGAGGTACTGGAGAGAGAGAGGAAGGTGTAGAGAAGGAGGTTGGCCACAGAGAAGCACAACAGCCAAAGCAGGATCTTCTTGTAGATCAGACTCATGTTGGGAAACCTGCATAGAAAACACACACACACACACAGAGTTGAAACCTTTTCAGTTATTTTTTTAAACATTGAGTTGAAAAAGGAACTCCATTATAAAGCACACAGGAGAACAGGATGGATGCCCTGCTAATTTTGGGGACCTAATTAAAAATAGATCATTTTAATGAAGTTGGGAGCTGTGCAAATCTCTAGCTGCATTTAAAACACAGGGTGACCTGTTAAAAAATATATACAATACAGCACCAAGCGTGACACAGCTTAATAGCTCCAAGGCTTCTGATCCCAGCTAGCTGGTGAACTTTTCAATGTACTCTGAAAGTGGGGCAGAATTTGTGAAGAAAAAGCTTACTGTAAACCACATTCTGTATAAAAACATTTTGAAAAAGTGAAGGGATATTAACTACAGAAAAAAAGTAATCTACAGATTACTTTCTCCAAAAATGTAATCTATCGCAGATTACAGATTACTTTTGGATTACTTTCGCCAAAAGGCACAGTTTTACACAGTCGATACCACCTGGTTAATAGTAACACACTCCACGAAGTATCTTTAAAATTTCCAAACTCAGTTCTTTTCGGTGTTAAGCAGAAAAGGGCGATTCTTAGGGTTCAATTGCTGAAATGCAGTAACTCTCTCTCTCTCTCTCTCTCTCTCTCTCTCTCTCTCTCTCTCTGCATTTGTGTGCCTGCTACAGATGGATGCAACAGCATTGCAGACCACTTTCAAATGATTTAATAACTTTATGGAGCCATAGCTACTACCCGGACGGAGGTGGCTTAATTGCAAACTCCACTCGCACGTGGATTCTTTCACCCGGACTGATTTGCAAGTCAAATGGAAGTCCATAAACAAATGACCTAAGCACACGTGCCGCTTGGCTGACCAGGGATTCAAGTGTGGAGATCACAGAGTGTATATATAATGTGTGGACATATGGAAAACTAGCCAGCAAATGCATGACAGCCACAGAGGGAAAGGGATGTCATTTATTTCCCCCATATAAAGCAAATTTGAAAAAGAAAAATCAATGAAAAATATGTGTCTCATCAAACTCCTAGTAAAACCAGGAATGGGTCACACTGCTGTGCAATGGGAGTCTGTACTAATATATATAAGATAGGACCCCCTCCCAAAAAAACCACAGCGGCTTTGGAGAATTAATTAGCAACACCCGCCATACCAGCGTCAATATCCGATGCGACATTGGTTCTGGCGGGATCAGTCTGTACAGATGCGACTCTGGATTGATTATTGATCGCTGTTTGTCCATTAATTAATCATCAATCTGTTTAAAACTTCTAGCGTCTTCCAAACACTGCAGGGTGTTCTGTCACGGTGCTGCGTGTTTCACTCCTGGCCACAAAAATACAGAAGGGTTTTTTTTTTTTTTTTTTTTTCTATAGGGAATGTTTACTTAGAGAAATGAAATCGAACTAACCTTTCAATAACAGAGAAAGCCTTTTGTTCTCAAGACACGCATGGAAAGCACCATCTGCTGCATCCAATTATATTCCTTTATCCGTTCATTACAAATTCAGAAAATGGGGAGGGAGAGAGGGGGGGGGGGGGCGGAGGATATGTCCAGCGGTTAAAGAAAAGGGGTCTCGATAGCAGGAGGTTCAAATCCCGGCTCAACCAGTGACTCCCTGTGCGTGTGTGTGTGTGACCCTGAGCAAGTCACTTCACCTCCTTGTGCTCCGTCCTTCGGATAAGACGTAAAACAAACTGAGCTCCTATTGGAAGTGACTCTGCAGCAGCAGCAGCAGCAGCAGCAGTTGTTGATGAAGCAGAGTTCACCCTCCTGGTCTCTGTGAGTCGCTTTGCATAAAAGCCTCCGCTAAATGACTCAATAATAATAAGAGCGATTGCAGCCAACAAAACGCTTCCCTGAAATCTGAACTGTGATGCCCTTCAGTCAGCGTCGCACACCGATCAATTAAAAACCATCATATCAGATGCTACACGTGAGGTTAAAAAGAAGCGTGCAGTCTGCAACACGCACGCACGCAAACGCACACGCAATATAATAAACGGAATTCCCTGCTCAATTATCCCCTCGCGGTTTTGCTCACCAACGAAACTCTGAACTGAGGCAACACTTACTGGAACTTTCCAAGGGAGGTATTTATAATATATATATATATATAAAAACTAAACGTGAAAAAAACACGTGTCCAGCTACATTGTATTAATAATAACAGCAACACACTACAGTTGCGCATAAATAACCTTGACTTATCATTTGCCGTTATAATAATAATCATAATAATAATAATAATAATAATAATAAATAATAATAATTGAATGTTATTTATCCGCAATATCTAGTTTGATTTTGTATTATCATGGAGGCGCGCATACAGACCAATATAGAAAGCTGCGGACTTCGATACTGTTCTTTCAAAAGCAGAGCCCCCCCCCCCGCGTGTCGTAGCAATTATTCCGGCGGGGGGGCGGCTCGAGGCTTTGTCAACGACCCCCCCCCCCCCCCCCCGGTGAAACCCTAACGTTAAAAGTTATGTGAACCCCTTATTATTATTATTATGATTATTGCGTGGTAGTAGCAGTCCTAATGTGTTTTATTAGAGAACACGTGACTAAATCAAATGTCTAAGCAAGTTTTATTTCACTTTAGTCTAAAAGTACGTCACCTTGATGTTTTGTGTGAAAATAGTCATACTAAAAAAAAAACACCGATAATTCAAGATAAATCAACAATAGACACACACACACAATGTGTAACTAATAAGAGAGAGAGAGAGAGAGAGAGAGAGAGAGAGACGCGCACACATTATTATTATTATTATTATTATTATTATTATTATTATTATGTATTCCTTAGCAGACGATAAGAATGATATATAATTCTTATATACACGTTCAGTACACATATAAAATCGGCTCTATAGAAACACGGCGGATGTTAAGATCGACTCACCGTTATATGTCGCGTTGGAAGGTGACAGGATATCACAGAAATGAAACCAAGTCTTTTTTTAAATTCTCAGAATCACTACATCACATATTCAAGTCCTTGCGGGGTTTCCTTCTCTGAATTGTATTGAAGAAGCGACGCACCCTTCCGCCGCGTCTCACAGACGCGCACAGCACGGCTAAGCCGAGGCAGCGGCGGGCAAAATGCTTTCTGCATTGAAACCCCACAGTCGAAACCGACAGAGAGGGCAGCTCGACTCTGGAGACTCTCCCGTTTAAACAAACCCAAACCAAAACACCTCCGAAACGTCTGTCCTTCTCTTCTCGTCCAATCGACTGTTCATGATGGACAAATCCCGTCCGGTTCTTCTGCTGGGGATCTGTGAACGACACGTTAGCAAAACACACAACCGGCGCACACTGAACCTACAGGTGTTAATATTTGCATAGAGACTAGACCTGCCCCCTATCTACACCGCTGTTCACGTGGGTGTGGTAATTATCATGAGAGAGGGTGGGGTAATTATCAGACAGGGTGGGGTAATTATCAGAGAACGAGTAGGTGTTTTCTATCTTTTTTTTGTTAATTTGATAAGCATTTTTAAAGCATTTTAAAGCGCAGTGAGCCGTATAATTAGGGACTTCTGAACGGACGGGCGTTAAAAATGTAGTCCCCCCCCCCCTCTCCCCCTCTCTCCCCCTCTCTCAAATTTTCAAATTCAAATTCAAATTCAAATTGGCTTTATTGGCATGACAATAAAAATAATTGTGTTGCCAAAGCACATACATGGCATAACCAACTCAAATATACAGACAAAGAATTTTTCTTAATACTAACAGTATCCCTCCTCCCTCTATATTAATACAGTAAACAGAATCCCTCCCTTCCCTCTATATCAAACAGTACCCCCTTCCCCCCTCTATATTAAACAGAATCCCCTCCCTCCCTCTATTAAACAGAATCCCCCCTCCCTCAATTAAACAATACCCCCTCCCTCCCTCCCTCCCTCTTTCTATATTAAACAGAATCCCTCCCTCCCTCCCTCTCTCTTTTCCCTCTCTAGTGTGATGTGTTCACGGTCTGTCCCTCAGGCTATGACAGGTCTCCACGTATTGACCAGCCAGTCTGGCTGTGTGTTTGTCTTCCCCCAGCAGGATTGACAGCTTCTGGGTATCACACATTTTTGGGAATTCTGGGACTAAATCACAGAATTTGGGGAAGAAAATGTCCCTTATGTTTTTATATTTTTCACAGTGTGTCAGGAAGTGAATCTCTCTCTCTCTCTCTCTCTCTCTCTCTCTCTCTCTCTCTCTCTCTCTCTCTCTCTCTCTCATACAAAAATTCTGTGGATGATGTCATGATTATTAGAATATAATTTTTGTATATATATAATTACAAATATGACCCTAAACAATACCTCCTCATTAATTTCATTATGGGATGTGTCCCGCAACTCAAGCACGGATGAAACTACATCAAGACATCAATTATAACAGCCGTCCCTTATTCAACATGAGGTCTGACGACAGTAATGCGCGTTGCAATTGTACTCGAGGCCACAAGGTGGCGCTTTAGTACACGTTTCCAGCTGAAGCCTGGTGAAGCCGGGTGTGCGTTTTGTTTATTTCACAGCACACTCGCGCGGTGAGGGAGGGGGGCTGCAGTCATATAGTCCAGCACCCTGGCGCCGGAGGGAGGGGGGGGGGGGGGGGGGGGGGAGAGAGGGAGGGGGTTGTGGGTTACCCATCCGCAGTGAAGCTCCGCTGTGCCTGGGGTACTGATGAGTCTGTCGCAGTGGGCTTTGCTGTAAACATCACACACAGAATCCTTCAAGAAGCTGCTTGATGAGATTCTGGGATCAATAAGCTACTAACAACCAAACGAGCAAAGATGGGCCGAATGGGGGCCTCCTCTCGTTTGAAACTTTCTTGTGTTCTTATGTAAAATCAGACCCCCCCCGCCCCCAACACACACACACACACACACACACAGACACACGCACACAAAATCAGACCCAAACACACACACACACACAAAATCAGACCCAAACACGCACACATACAGATACAGACACACACACATACAGATACACACACACACAAATTCAGACCCCCCCCACACACACACACACAGACACTCACGCACAGACACACACAGATACACACACACAAATTCAGACCCCCCCCACACACACACACAGACACTCACGCACACACACACACAGACACACACACACACAAAATCAGACCCAAACACACACACACACAGGACACACACAAATTCAGACACCCCCCCCCCCATACACACACACACACAGACACTCACGCACAGACACACACAGATACACACACACAAATTCAGACCCCCCCCACACACACAGACACAGACACTCACGCACAGACACATACAGATACACACACCTTTCGTTGTCGAATTAACTGATGAATAAAAAAAACAAGACAACGAGGTGTAAAAAAAAAATATTTTTAATAAATTATTTTGATGACGTCGTTTTTCCCCAGACAAATAAATAGAGGGACATTTACTGTGATATTATTAGCATCAGTATTACAACTATTAGTATTATCATCATTATCATTAGTATTAGTATTATCAGTATTTTTACATATTTTTAGTATTTTACAGAATTCCGTCTCCCTATCACCCACACATCAATACCCGCGGACCAACATGAAGGTTCAACTCAAGCCAGTGAAAACTAGACGGGACTTCTTAAAGGGAAGTGTATTTATCTCTGGCATAACTACAGTGCGGTATTTCTGTTTCAAACAAAGTTTTTTGCTTTAATTGGTTTTTGAAAAGAGCCAAATTTGGCAGCGTCACACAGTTTCACCCCTTATCCTTCTGTCAATAAACAACAGCACAGCCTGCAGTACCCTGATAGAGCACAAGGGGAGTCGATGAGCACAGACCCAGTACAGCACTGAGTTCTCTACACTAGACTGTATTGAATTAGCTGCTCTCAGATCCACAGCACTGAGTTCTCTATACTAGACTGTATTGAATTAGCTGGCTCTCAGATCCCCAGTACAGCACTGAGTTCTCTATACTAGACTGTATTGAATTAGCTGCTCTCAGATCCACAGCACTGAGTTCTCTATACTAGACTGTATTGAATTAGCTGGCTCTCAGATCCCCAGTACAGCACTGAGTTCTCTACACTAGACTGTACACAGTTTTGAACACACAGTACATTGTTTTTTCAGCAGCAGAAATTCTGGAAGACATTGATTATAATTGTCACAGTTCTGGTTTTAAACACAATTACAACGACAAAGGGTCCTTGAGTTTTTAATAGGGCAGCGTTGTTTCTGAATTCACTCTGAACGGTGAATCAGACCCCCGATCCACACCAGCGCCCCCTGCCTCGATTAATCGGTTCTTGCAGCTCTTAGTATGGATTCTAAAGGGAGTCGCAGGACAGCACAGCGAATTTAAATAATTGCATAATCAACGATAAAACAGTCGACAGCTAAAACTTTCACAACTTGAATTTCCAGGCTTGAACTCAAAACTCAAGTATCCTCTCCATTTTCATTCTTATTTAAAATATATATGTGTGTGTGTGTTTACGATCACAGTGTTAGCCCCAAGCACAGAACTCCTATCAATCCGCTCGACCCTTCATTATTCTAAGAAAGAAACGACTCACACAAGCCAACTCAAGTTTGTGTCCGTAACACCGTTTCAAATTGTCCTTCTGGCGTTTTTTCGTTGTTTTTTTTTTTTTTTTTTTTGGTTTTTTACAACTTTCAGGTCACAACCTGAGTCTAGAAGCGCGGTACCGTACACACCCGGTCAGACACCCCCGTCTTTCTCACAGAGTGGTGACACGGTTGACACTTTTAAATGTTCCTAGGACGTTTGGGGGGGGGGGGGGGAATCAATTTGAAGCCCTGTCCGCTTAGGAAAGCTGCGGGACGCTTCATCAACTGAGCGTCGAGAAGAAGTAAAACGAAGCGTGCCCCTAGAGGTAGAAACTGGTAATGGTGTTTTATACAGCGTTCATAATAGGACGGGAATGCGCCTGCTAAAATTTTAAAACGAGCACGCTAATTTTGCAGCCGCTCCTGTGTGAAAATGCGTCGGACCGCTTCGTGCTTTTTAAATTAGACATCTTAAAACAGCTTCTGAAAAGCCTCCTGCGTTTTTACCGTGTGCGGCTGCGCGTTCTTTCTCTCTGCCTGTTTTAAATGAATTGCACGTGTGGTCTATTAAAGTCATCAATTAAATCAGACAGTGGCTAATTTGCCTATGTCAAAAGTATTCGAAGATTTTCAGTCCAGCGGTTTGATTTCTTCTATATAAGAAATCAAAACTACAGAAGCAACGGGCTGTTCTAACACGTGTACACACTGCTGTACACATATATAATGTAAATCCGTCTCAAATGATCCTAGTTATTTCTATCTAGAAGGAGGCTGTGTGGTCCAGTGGTTAAAGAAAAGGGCTTGTAACCAGGAGGTCCCCGTTCAAATCCCACATCAGCCACTGACTCACTGTGTGACCCTGAGCAAGTCACTTCACCTCCTTGTGCTCCGTCTTTCGGGTGAGACGTAGTTGTAAGTGACTCTGCAGCTGATGCATAGTTCACACACCCTAGTCTCTGTAAGTCACCTTGGATAAAGGCATCTGCTAAATAAACACATAATTCATTTTCCAGTGGTTTCAGCTCCTCTGGCTAAAGAAATCTGTGAAATCCTGTTTTGGGCAAATTCTGTGGAAAAGCTGCAAGACTGTGAGCTACTGTGAGGGCCTGAGCAGAGAAAATACATCATCATCATCATCATCATCATCATCAACAACAGTAGAAAACAAATAATATAATCAATCAATAAATACATAAATAAATAAATCCATCTGAGAAAAATGTCAAAATTGAAATGTCCTTGTTCTTCATGGTAAAGCAAATGGTGAGTCCTATATCATATAAATATATATATATTGCAACTTAGGGATGTGTGTGTGTATATATATATATATATAAAGACTGGTATTTTATGCATCCTAATACAGAAATGACTTTATTCCACGCTAGTCAGTTTTGTAAGGTCGATTGCAGTTCAATTTTTTTTTTAAATGTCTTTATATATAATCCAGAATTTTGCACTCTTGAGCGACGAAAAACAAACAAACCCTGATTTGTCTTTTAAAGTTCAGTTTTCTTTAAGAAAAAAAAAAAAAAAAAAAACTGTATTGCATGTATTCCAAAGATTCCGGATTCTTCCCAGCCTGCCCTGAGATCAGCCCCTCGTTCTGCAGCGACACCAAGTCCTTGGAAAATCCGGGGACTCCGCTCCGAGTAAACGATCCCGCGGTCAGCCTGCGCAGATCAGGGCGCTGCGTTCCCGCCCGCGGTTATCCTCTCCGTTCAGTTTGATATTTTACACAGCTTGAGAGAACGATTGCTCACCACCCCATCGCTCACGGCGTTTGCATTTGGCACTTTTTAATAAAGAAAAGCTTCCAAAATTATAGCGCTGCATAATTGAATTGAATCCAGGGGAAAGCCTTATAAAATCTTGCACGGTCATTTTTCTTTTCCAGTTTTTCCCCCACTGCATGTTTTCTCCATAGCTCATGGTCTACAGCGTTTCAAAATTGAGACACAGAGACAGCTGGGGTCAGGGGTTAGGGTTAAGGGCTTTGGGAGGTGGTTTTGGGGGTGGGACGACCCTCAGACCTCGGTCTCCAGGCCCGTCAGTTTGGGGGTGAGGATCGTGAGTGACCCCGGAGTTGAGGTCGTTCTCAAACTCCAGCAGCTGTCCCATGAAGTTCAGGTTGGGGGAGATGACGGGACGCTTGCCCTTCACGTACTTGTAGGCGTCGGTCATGGTCATAAGCGTGTGCTTCATCAGGTACGCGATGACGAGGGTGGCCGATCGAGAGACCCCCGCCTGGCAGTGGATCAGACCCCCCGGCCACACTGGTGAGCTTCCTCTGGGGGGAGAAGGGGAGGAAGGAGGGGGGGGGGGGGGGTTTAGTAGTTAATATTAGTGCCGGGACATTTCATTCATTACTCCTGTGTAAAGTTCAGCGATGAAAACAAGATCCATTTCAGGTTCTGATACTATGAGCTTGATTAGCCCCAGTGTGTGCAGGTAACACGCTCAGGTGTGCACTATTCACTTACAATGCTTCCCTATGCTTTACCACACCTCTCTGTGCTTTACAATGCTTCCCTATGCTTTACCACACCTCTCTGTGCTTTACAATGCTTCCCTATGCTTTACCAGACCTCTCTGTGCTTTACAATGCTTCCCTATGCTTTACCAGACCTCTCTGTGCTTTACAATGCTTCCCTATGCTTTACCACACCTCTCTGTGCTTTACAATGCTTCCCTATGCTTTACCAGACCACCCATCTCAGCTCGTGAAGTCCCCGTATCAGCGATTAAAGATCAATTATAAAAACGAGCCCCGGGCTCCTGAGCTTCAGACTCACCGATGAACTCGAAGGCCTCCTCAAAGTACTGCTGCAGGTTCTGCTTGCTGCTGTCGGTGGCCGGAGTCTCTTGTAGCGCAGCAGCCCGGAGTCCAGGTGGTACAGGGGAGGTGGGTGGTGACGTTCACCACGAACCCGATCCCCAGCCGCAGCATTCGCTCCAGATCCCGGGCGTCCCGCTCGTTCCCCAAGAACAGGAAGGGCAGGATGGGGCTCAGGGCGCGTTCTCGATGTCGGGGGTCAGAGGCAAGGGGGCGTCCCCGTCCGAGGACCACCACCGAGCCTTCTGGGAACAGAGCACAGGGAAGCATTGTAAAGCACAGAGAGGTCTGGTAAAGCACAGGGAAGCATTGTAAAGCACAGAGAGGTCTGGTAAAGCATAGGGAAGCACTGTAAAGGACAGAGAGGTCTGGTAAAGCATAGGGAAGCATTGTAAAGCACAGAGAGGCCTGTAAAGCATAGGGAAGCATTGTAAAGCACAGAGAGGTCTGGTAAAGAATAGGGAAGCATTGTAAAGCACAGGGAGGTCTGGTAAAGCATAGGGAAGCATTGTAAAGCACAGAGAGGTCTGGTAAAGCATAGGGAAGCATTGTAAAGCACAGAGAGGTCTGGTAAAGCATTTTATAAAACATAACAGATCAGGGTAAACTATGATAAATGCACAGCTTAACCACGAACACACAAACCTAGGGTTAGCTTAGAATTTCGTGTACATGAGGACAGTTTGGGACAGTCCAGGCTCTTCAACTCACACACACACACGCCCCAATGCATTCTGGTAAGTGTAGTCCCGCTGTGATAGGTACCCGAGACAGGTAGAGCAGACCAGAATGCCTTGCGGTGGAGTTGAACAGCCTGAACTGTCCCAAACTGTCGCAGTGTACACAAGAGTCACGTGGTAAACCCCAGAAACAGCCGAAAACGCTGGTGCACTTGACTTCCTCCCAGTGTTACCCGATACAGGCGAAGCCCCCCTCGCTCCTTACCTCTGAACGGGAGCTCCTTCTGCTCCTTACTGAGAGAGTTCAGCATGAGGTGCAGGGACTGCGTTGGCACGGGGGGCCTGTAGGGGGCGTCCTTGAGCTCAGCGGTGGGCGTGGCGGGACCGGAAGAAAGGGGCGGGCTGCTGGGAGAGGAGAGGGAGAGGGAGAGGGAGAGGGGGAGGAGTCTGCCATCTCGCCATAGCCAATCCGCTCCTTGGTCCACAGCCTCTTGAGCGAGTCCCTGCCCTCGCGGTTGGCCGCCCCGGAGGGGGAGATGAAATCCAGCACGGCCAGCTTGCCCTGCTGGACCCTCCGTCTGCCGGCTGCGTCGGTGAAGTGCGTGGCCGCCCCCTGCTGGTGGCTCCTGGTATAACCTGCCAGATTCCTGCAGTCCAGGACCAGCGGGTTGCTGGAGCTGCTGTTCTGATCCTGAGCCGCTTGGAGCGGGTCATCTTTTCGCCAGTTCCTCCGGCCAGATTGTCCGCACGCTGTAGTCGTCGTCGTCCGGGGCCCCCCTGGAGCCGGCCTTGGAGGACCCCCGGGGGCTGGCGGTCGTAGGTCACGATGGGGTCGCAGCTGCAGAAGCTGCAGGAGGAACCGACCGACTTGATGGAAGGGTTGCAGCCCACGCAGCTCTGCAGGGCCCTGAAGGAGGCCGGGGGCCGGGAAGAGAGCGGGCGCAGGGCAGGCAGCCCCCCAGCTTCTTCCCCAGGGGCCGCAGGGCTCCCCAGGACCCTGCCCGAGCAGGGGACACAGTCCAGGGGCCTCAGGAGGCAGGAGTGGGACGTGGACACGGAAGAGGAGGACGAGGCGACGGAGGCAGACAGGCAGCTGCCCAGCAACCTGAGCCCCGCCCCCACCCCGCTCCCCCCCCCGCCGCTCCGCCTGCCCCCCCACCCCGGCCGGCAAGAGAAGGAGGAGGTGGGGCTGGACCCCCCCACCCCCACCCCCATCCTCCCCCACAACTGATGAGTCGCCAGCAGCCCCTGCAGCCGCACTTTAGGGGGTGCATGAGCTCCAGCGTGCGGGAGGAGGAGGAGGAGGGGTCTTGGCTGGGGGAGGCTCGCGCCGGGGCTGGGTGCCGGTCCCTGGCCTGGACGAGCGGTTCTGGGTGCACGGGTCTGCCCGAGAGGGTCTGGAGTTCTCCTTGCTGGACGAAGCCTCTTTCCGGTCCCTGCAGTGGCCAGACGTCGTCGGGGGAGCTTTGGGACGGCTGGTTTGGGACTTCCCCCCCTCGATCGGTTTCTCCGGCTGCTGGTTCAGATCCAGATGCAGGGACAGCCGGCGCCGAGCCCTGCCGGGCCCCTTCGATAGCCCCCCCGCTCCGCTGCTTCCCGCTCTTGATCCCGGTCCCAGGGAGAGTTTGATATCGATGGTGTGGGTGTGTCTGTACCCCGACGAGAGGCTCCCGTTGCTGCCCTGTTCTTTCAACGCTCCTCCTCCTCCTCCAGCCCACTCCCCTCTTCCCCCTGCCCTGCCCGGGGTCACCGGGGCAGCCTGGCCGGGCAAGAGCCTCTCCAGCTCAGGGGAGCAGCGGCGTTTCTCTGGGCTGGCAGGGGAGCGGAGGAGGCTGCGCTGGGGAACGAGGGGTGGGGAAGGCGCAGGGTCAGGTCTTGGGTCTCTGCAGAACCACGATGCGCTCGTCCAGGGGAGAGGAGGCATCGGGAATCACAGGCTGAGGGAGAGAGAGAGAGGGGGGGGTGAGAGAGAGAGAGAGAGAGGAGAGAGAGAGAGAGAGAGAGAGAGAGGGGGAGAGGGAGGAGGGAGAGAGAGGGGGGAGACAGAGAGACAGAGAGAGGGGGAGAGAGAGGGGGAGAGGGAGGGAGGGAGAGAGAGGGGGGAGACAGAGAGACAGAGAGAGGGGGAGAGAGAGGGGGAGAGGGAGGGAGAGAGAGGGGGAGAGGGAGGGAGAGAGAGGGGGAGACAGAGAGAGAGTGAGAGAGAGAGTGAGAGAAGGGGGAGACACAGACAGACAGAGAGAGGGGGAGAGAGGGAGGGAGAGAGAGAGAGGGAGGGAGAGAGAGAGGGGGGAGAGACAGAGAGACAGAGAGGGGGAGAGAGAGAGGGGGGGAGAGAGGGAGGGAGAGAGAGAGGGGGAGAGACGGACAGAGGGCGAGGGAGGGAGGGGGGAGAGACAGAGAGACAGAGAGAGAGTGAGAGAGAGTGAGAGAAGGGGGGGAGAGACAGACAGACAGAGAGAGGGGGAGAGAGGGAGGGAGAGAGGGAGGGAGAGAGAGAGACACAGAGAGAGAGAGAGAGATAGAGAGAGGAAAGAGAGAGAGCGGGAGAGAGAGAGGAGACTGAGGGTTAGTTAACAGATAAACAGCAACAGGATTTCTTCTCCATTTGGATGCTGTTGTCAAGGAGCTCGAGCCCGGCTCTCAGAGTCTTTCAGTGGACTGCCGTGATTATTTCACAGAGAAAAGGGACACAAGGAATTTGTTCAGACGGTTTTTCTTCTTAAAAAATACGATTGACACTCGAGTCGCTCTCACAAGGAGGAAGCTGACAATCTGGACGACCTGTCAGTATATTTTAAAACCCTGCTGTTTCACGCAGCTCGTTGCAAAAATAAGAAGGTTAGCCTCGTTTTTATTTGTGGAACCTTTTGACCTTAATGAGTTGAAAAGAGCTAGTTTAACAGTGAAAACAGCATTGCTGATTTCGATCATAATAATAATAATAATAATAATAATAATAATAATAATAATAATATTTTAAATAATAATAATAATAATAATAATAATAATAATAATATTTTAAATAATAATAATAATAATTATAAAAAAATAATAATAATAATATAATAATCATCATTTTAAATATTGATCATAATAATAATAATCATTTTTGATCGTGTTGTTGTCACTCCCAGAGGGGTTTGATAACGAAAGAGCAATTTGCTTATAGAAAGACCTTCCGTGGCCCCTCGGCTCTAACCGGGGCCAAACGCAGCCCCACCCCCCCCACTCCCCTCCCCCCTCCCCCCACACACACTCCGCTGCAGGGGCCTCGGCACAGAGTCACTGCCTCGTATCTGACCTATATATTTCAACTCGAATAGAAAACTTTGCAGTTAAAACAGCCAGGAACGACAGCGATGCTGTGAATAAATATTCCAGCAAGCTCTGGAGCGTCCCGGAGACCAGTATGAAAATATCACAGCGTAGCAGCTTCTGCTGTGCGAGAAACGCACTGAACAGCCAAGTGTAACCACGCTGTTTGAAGAGATCCCAGGACATGAGCTGCCTTATGAGGAGAGGGTCAAAGAATGACATCTCTTCAGCCTACAGAAAAGATTCAATTCTAGAAAATCACAGATCAAGATAACCCGAGACAAATTTAGCACAGAGGACAGAAAGGCTGGAAGCAATTTTTCTTTTGTATAAAATGTATAAATGCATGAAACAACCGACCAGGTGGCATATCTAAAACACTGGGAACATTTAAGAAAAAAATAAAAAATAAATTAAAAATGACCAGATTTTTGTCTTTTTTTTTACAGCTGTGGGAATCAGACTCCTGTTGCATAGCAGTCTGATCCATTCCTAGTGTTGCTATGCCTTTAATGATAAGACCCTACACTTTGAGAAATGTCATCTGTAATTTCTGGAACGCTTGTGTAAGTCTGACGTGTGTTGCGTCATCAGCTCCCCCCCCCCCCCCTTTTCAAAAGTTAATTAGCAAGCGTTTGAAAGTTCGTATACTGTAATGGAAATTATTGAGCGTAGATGAGACAACGGGACCAGTCTGATGCGAGTTCGATCGGCTTCACCCGAACCAGTGTGTCGTGCAAGTTCGACTTCAAAACGCACGCACGCACGCACGCACGCACGCACGCCTTTAATCGCATTCAGTCGTATGTGCAAAAATAAATACGCTTTTGCACCGTCGTCTGATTAATGTGGTATAACAAACACACACACACACACAGCCAGATACAGACACATACACACACACAGACACATACACACACATACACACACACAGATACAGACACATACACACACACACACACACAGATACAGACACACACACACGTATCCTCCACCGCCCGTCCTGCGCATCGCTGGTAAACCGCTGTTACAATGTGCAACGCTGTACGGACACTGGGCGATGTCGTGAAAGGGGTCAGCCTGCCAAATTGCACGACATGAATTCAGTCCAGATGCCGCCAGGACGGCTGAGCCTCCTCTCGCAAAGTGTTCTTATCCTGCCGCGGCAAAAACACGAGCGAGTTCACTGCGAGGTATCTCCTGCAGGGACGTGGAAAAACACGAGCGAGTTCACTGCGAGGTCTCTCCTACAGGGACGTGGAAAAACACGAGCGAGTTCACTGCGAGGTCTCTCCTACAGGGACGTGGAAAAACACGAGCGAGTTCACTGCGAGGTCTCTCCTGCAGGGACGTGGAAAAACACGCGCTTTGCGATGATTTCAGTAGCATGAAAAATATATCTAACACATAACACTAATAATACAGTAATAATAATAATAATAATAATAATAATATCATAATGAGCATATGTAACTTCCATGAATTATTAGTATTAATGTTGTGTGTATATTTCTTATTTTTATAATTATTATTATTATTATTATTATTATTATTATTATTATTATTATTATTATTATTATTAATGAGCGTTCATTCACGCCTGATCACAATACTCCAAATCTACAGCCTTGTGTATAGCGCTTTCAATTCGTGAAATTAAATGCTCCAGTACAGTAACTGGAAAAAAAAATGTTGCATTTTCCTCATAATAATAATAATAATAATAATAATAATAATAATCCTACACTGTAAATGCATCGTTTGTTTTGTGTCATGCTATTGATTTCTCATTATCCCAGCACGTCTAGCTGCAAGAGCGGCCAGCAGGACTATCCCACATTTCGTCTGCAGCCTCTTTGTCCTCGTTAAAGTGTGTTTGTTACAGAAGCGGCTCTCATCGCTGACTCTGCAGCCGTGTAAAACACCAATGCCATTTTGTATATAATTCACACACACACACACACACGAGCCGGACGATGCTGTAAACACGCCAATTCACAGGCAAGCAGCGGCTGCAGACCTGATAAGCAGAATCGCTCAACTATATAAATGCATTCAGACATTCACATAAAACACATGCAAACACACACACATACATGCATATATACATACATAGACATAGCACCCAAAAATGCATAACATTTGAAGGATATCATACTTAAAAATAATTCACTTACATTACAAACGCCGTCCCGGTCTATGTCGCGCATGCGTACATCGCCGTTACCGCAGGATCGTGTTTTGCCGTGTAATTCTGAATCTGTACAGTACAGTATTGCTCGATTATGGTGTTTTATGTTTTCACAATAGGGGTGTACCTTTCTACTGTACGGTTAGTTTTTACGTTATTGTCTTTTTAAGCTCGCTGGTAAGTGACCTGCAGCCGGGAGAGAAAAAGGGGGAGGAGCGGTGTTTTCGCCAGCTGGTGACATCATCGGCAGCCAATCGGCTAGGCGGATTCCGCAGATGGCACAGGAGAAAGAAAGGGACGGGATGGGGGGTTGTGACGTCATCAGCAGTACGTCATAAACGCGGCGAGCACGGGGCATGAGATAGGTGCGAAACGGTCTCGTCAGTCGTGCAGCAGCGTGATCCAGTCCTGGTTTCACTGGGAGTTTAAACATTTTAAAATTAAAAACTTTTTACAATTTAAAAAATTTTAACAAATTTTATAACATAAAATTCCGAGCAGCAATTGTCCATCTTACCTTCCAGAGTTTTTTTTGCAGTGCTCGCAGGTGAAACGAGGTGCCCAGGGTTTGTCTTGATCCCCGACAGGCATGCCGAAATATGCCTTGTAGGCCTCACACATCTTAGCAGATGCTTCCACGGAGTACTTTTTCGCTCTTGTCTTGATAAATTGGCCGCAGACATAGCAAAATGCGTCTGCCGGATGCCATCTCAGAAAAATGCAGATATGTATCCACTTAGGCAGCTGGAACTAAACTGAACTGGTGGGCTTAAGGCCCCTGTATTTATACTACTATTTATATTACTGGAAAGTTCTAGAAAGTTCTAGAAGTTACTCCAAGTTTACTCAGCACTGAATCTATCTGGAATGTTCTGGAAAATAGGTACATTTCAAAATATCACTGTCCTGGTCACAAAAGCAAAGTTTGTGGGGAATAATAGCCATTTTCTATACTTTTGAGGCATAAGCAATTAGGAAATAACACTTACTACCCAGGAACCAAAAAAAAAAAAAAATGTGTTACACGGTGTAATCAGACACACCTGAGCTTGTTAGCTAGACACACTGGGGGCTGATCAAGCTGGTAGCAGTGAAACCTGGACTGGATCACACTGCTGTGCAATAGGAGTCTGATTCCCATCCCTTTAGAAGGAATTGGAATTGATATGTAATGCTTTCATTTGAAGCCAGTTTAATGGAGTATCATGACAGTGACTTCAGTTGAAGTAATGCGTGGTTGCCACTGTGAGAAGCTCATTTTAACACATTACTGCTCACTGTGATTATTCACACCAATGACGTGTTGTGTTGCTGTGCTGGCGGAGTAGAGAGAGAGAAAGGGAGGCTCTTATACTCTATGAACAGCCTCCCTCTGCTCTGTGCTGGTGGAGCAGAGAGAGAGAAAGGGAGGCTGTTATACTCTGTGAACAGCCTCCCTCTGTGCTGGTGGAGCAGAGAAAGAGAAAGGGAAGCTCTTATACTCTATGAACAGCCTCCCTCTGTGCTGGCGGAGCAGAGAGAGAGAGAGGGAGGCTGTTATACTCTCTGAACAGCCTCCCTCTGTGCTGGTGGAGCAGAGAAAGAGAAAGGGAGGCTCTTATACTCTCTGAACAGCCTCCCTCTGCTCTGTGCTGGTGGAGCAGAGAGAGAGAAAGGGAGGCTGTTATACTCTCTGAACAGCCTCCCTCTGTGCTGGTGGAGTAGAGAGAGAGAAAGGGAGGCTCTTATACTCTATGAACAGCCTCCCTCTGTGCTGGCGGAGCAGAGAGAGAGAGAGGGAGGCTGTTATACTCTCTGAACAGCCTCCCTCTGTGCTGGTGGAGCAGAGAAAGAGAAAGGGAGGCTCTTATACTCTCTGAACAGCCTCCCTCTGTGCTGGTGGAGCAGAGTAAGAGAAAGAGAGGCTCTTATACTCTCTGAACAGCCTCCCTCTGTGCTGGTGGAGCAGAGAAAGAGAAAGGGAGGCTCTTATACTCTCTGAACAGCCTCCCTCTGCTCTGTGCTGGTGGAGCAGAGAGAGAGAAAGGGAGGCTCTTATACTCTCTGAACAGCCTCCCTCTGTGCTGGTGGAGCAGAGAAAGAGAAAGGGAGGCTCTTATACTCTCTGAACAGCCTCCCTCTGCTCTGTGCTGGTGGAGCAGAGAGAGAGAAAGGGAGGATGTTATACTATCTGAACAGCCTCCCTCTGCTCTGTGCTGGTGGAGCAGAGAGAGAGAAAGGGAGGATGTTATACTATCTGAACAGCCTCCCTCTGTGCTGGTGGAGCAGAGAAAGAGAAAGGGAGGCTCTTATACTTTCTGAACAGCCTCCCTCTGTGCTGGTGGAGCAGAGTAAGAGAAAGGGAGGCTCTTATACTCTCTGAACAGCCTCCCTCTGCTCTGTGCTGGTGGAGCAGAGAAAGAGAAAGGGAGGCTCTTATAATCTCTGAACAGCCTCCCTCTGTGCTGGTGGAGCAGAGAAAGGTCGAACTGCAGCTCTCATAGGCTTCAAACTGATGGTCTTGTTTTGTTATTGGAGCGCCACAACACATAAATAAACTGCAGTGATTGGTCCAGCGTGTCCGGGTTCTGCCGGTGACGCCCACATCCCCGGGCTCACACGTCACTCGCACAGAAGCCACGCCCTCCTCGCGGTGCGGCTCTTGGTTCGGAAGGTTGGCGGGAGATGTTGGTTCAAAAGTCGAGCGGAGCAAGAGAATATAGCGCCAGACCGTGCATTCTTTGTGTTTATAACTCGGCTATTTTTTTAACGTGCAGTACAGCCGGGGCATGGAGGATTTCAGTATATATGCCGTTTGTAGCACCGATCAAGTTCCGTGCAAACTGCGATGGTAAGTGTGCTTAGTTTTTTTTGATAAAGCGTGTGACCTGTTAAGAGTTCGCGCAGCAATATTGTGCCGCAGGTCATCAAATAATTAAACGTCGATTAGCAAGTTAACGTAGCTTGTCGATTTCCACGTCTGCTGGATTTATCAAGTCTCTCTTTATTTTAAAGCGCCGTGCACTTGCTAGTCCCGTGCAAGACAGGTAACATGTCATATTTTAATAAAAAAAAATAAGCGTGTACTGTAATTAATTTATGCATTGCTGGTTGCAACGGTCGGGTATTAATTACACAAACGCGCGAGTATTTTAAAACTTAAATCCAGCGACTTCTGCTCTACCGTAATTTTGTTAAAACAGTGTGTAGTTTAGGCGCCACTGTGTGTGTGTGTGACGCGTGTGTGTGACGCAGTCAGAGTTCTGTTGACAAGCGCTGTATTCCATTACGCTATATTTTATATATTTCCGATTAGACTTTTAAACTTTTAAACTTCAAAGCGTACAGGCCATTATTTTGTTTTATTTTGCTTTATTAATTTACTACAAACCTTGAATAATTGATGCAGCTGTGTAAGAGATGAAAACAATGTTTAACGTCAAAGATCTGATTAATAATAATAATAATACTAGACTTCATTGAGGGGAGCTCTGAACCCCAGGACTGGGTGCAGCAGCAGCAGCAGCAGCAGGGCTAGTGTGAGTTTGTAACCCTGCTCAAACTCCTGGCTCCTGATCATTTCAATATTAATAATAATAATACTAGACTTCATTGAGGGGAGCTCTGAACCCCAGGACTGGGTGCAGCAGCAGCAGCAGGGCTAGTGTGAGTTTCTAACCCTGCTCAAACTCCTGGCTCCTGATCATTTCAATATTAATAATAATAATAATACTAGACTTCATTGAGGGGAGCGCTGAACCCCAGGACTGGGTGCAGCAGCAGCAGCAGCAGGGCTAGTGTGAGTTTCTAACCCTGCTCAAACTCCTTGCTCCTGATCATTTCAATATTAATAATAATAATACTAGACTTCATTGAGGGGAGCTCTGAACCCCAGGACTGGGTGCAGCAGCAGCAGGGCTAGTGTGAGTTTGTAACCCTGCTCAAACTCCTGGCTCCTGATCATTTCAATATTAATAATAATAATACTAGACTTCATTGAGGGGAGCTCTGAACCCCAGGACTGGGTGCAGCAGCAGCAGCAGGGCTAGTGTGAGTTTGTAACCAGTCTGTATTTTTTGTATATTTTTTTCCCCTGAAGTGATTTGGAGTCGTTGCAGTTCACCGCTGCTTTGCCAGACCCCCGGCCAGACGCGCTCGTCGTGTTTAGCCGCGGTGATTGGTGCTCTTTCTCCGCGGACACGGTGATCGACGTGCAGGTGACCGGGGGAGAGGGGGGACCTCGGACTCTCGGGACACTGACCCCAAAAAACAGGTAAGAACAAACAGACGCTGTGTGCTGATTTTAATCTTTGGAGTGCCTGTTGTATTTTTCAACTACAGGGCTGGGAATCAGACTCCTATTACACAGCAGTGTGATCCAGTCCAGGTTTCACTGCTACCAGCTTGATCAGCCCCCAGTGTGTCTAGCTAACAAGCTCAGGTGTGTCTGATTATTAAACTCCCAGTGAAACCAGGACTGGATCACACTGCTGTGCAGCGGGAGTCTGATTCCCAGCCCTGTTGTCTTATACAAGGGAGCAATGTGTGTGTGTGTGTGTAAGAATCTGTTGTGGTTTAATAGATAATCTGCTGAACTTTCTCTCTCTCTCTCTCTCTCTCTGATTGTACAGGTGCCTGTACTGGGAGCGTGGAGTGGGAGAGAACTGGGAAGACTGGGAGACTCTGAGGCTCCCAGTTCAAGGAAAGGTAATTTGAAGCCACTGGGTTTACACTAAACCATGTTATTTGTATTTTGTTTATGGGATGTATGTATTTATTTATTTATCACCACTGCAGAGCTGCACGAAGCGATTACCCAGGCAGAGCTCTCCACAGTCAGACGAGGGGTCCCTGGTGTGGATCGGGGGGGGGGGGGGGGGGGGGGGCTGATTCCCCGTTCAGAGTGAATTCAGAAACAGCTGCTCGGGTTTGTGACGATCGCTGCTTTTCTTAAAGACTCTGCGGAGAACAGCGACCCACACAAACCCAAGCAGCTGTTTCTGAATTCACTCTGAACGGGGAATCAGCCCCCCGATCCACACCAGCGACCCCTTGTGTGTGTGTGTTGGGGGGGGGGGGGGGGGTCGTATTTGGGGCAATATGATTCCCCCCCCCCCTTAATGGAAAGCGAGTGTCCCCCACTCTGTGTAAATTATATAAATTACACCCATGAAGTTTTGCAGGTCATTTTTCGGTCTCCTCGTCCACCAGTGTTTGCATCGACAGAGACTCACGCTTCCAAAATACTTAAAGAAACGCAGTGAAGGGTTTGGGGTATTTCAGTGTCGCTAATAGCTAGCGACCGTAATGTTGTAGCATCCCTCCCTCGTGAATTGAGGTCGCTGACGGGTTTGTTGGTGCCTCTCTAGTTGCTGGGGAAGGGTCCAGTCCCGGGTTCGAAGGATCCACAGACCGCACTCTGCAAGACGGAGAAAACGCCCAAGGTAGAGAAATTTCTTGTGTTTTAGAAAGAACGGAGAATAAAATGGCATCCGATTTTAAAAATGAAGAGTGCTCGTGTGTATTATCACGTTACTAGGCGCTCGGATCGTGTTGATGCAGTTTAGCTGTTAAGTGATCAAAGCGTTTTTGAAATGTAATTAAAATAGTAACATTAGAGAGAGAGATTATTATTTGTTTATTTAGCAGACGCCTTTATCCAAGGCGACTTGGAGACTAGGGGGTGTGAACTATGCATCAGCTGCAGAGTCACTTACAACTACGTCTCACCCGAAAGACGGAGCACAAGGAGGTGAAGTGACTTGCTGAGGGTCACACAGTGAGTTGAGGTGGGATTTGAACCGGGGACCTCCTGGTTACAAGCCCTTTTCTTTAACCACTGGACCACACAGCCTTTAGCTCAAAGAGCCAGCTGCCCAACGTTTCGATATGTTGTACATATCTTTCTCAAGGGAGCCTGTGTTTGAATATAATATTATATGTTTGTATGTGTGTGTATATAATGTGTATAATGTCTTATTTCTCAGTGATAGAAAATAGCTTCCTGTAGGACTTGGGTTATTTTCTAATCTGTTTGCTCACCAGCTCCAGCCCCCCCACCCTCCCCCCGCCCCTGCTGTGAAGGAGTCTCACGGGAAGAGAAAACGAGGGATGAGAGTGAAGGAGGAGGGGGGAGACGAGGAGAACGCCTGTCCCAACAGCCCCGCCTCCTCCTCCAAACGCACCACCCCCCGGCGCAGAGTCAAACCCACGGCCCGTGCCAGCCAGACCCGGCTCTTCGAACCCGCGCAGGGGCCCGGGAAGAGCGAGGGTGCCCCAGCCTCCACTGCCCCCGCCAGCACGGGAGGTAAAAGCAGGGTTCGAGGCAGGACCCTGTTTATACATTCTCCTCATTTTCTTCTGTATTGTACAGCTGTCGAATTGCATTCCTTGTAAATCTCTCTCTGTGTTGTTGGTCCGGTTTGTTTAGGCACTCCGTCAGGCCGGTGGGGCCAGGCCCTGTGCTCTATCGGGGGGCAGACGGCCCTCCTGATCGGGGGGCAGGGATCCAGAATGCAGTTCTGTAAGGACCCCATGTGGAAGCTCCACACAGGTACAGCGGGGACCCCTGGCATTATAAACCCCACCCCCATTGGAACCTATTAGAATGCACATTATAAACCCCGCCCCCATTGGAACCTATTAGAATGCACATTATAAACCCCGCCCCCATATGAACCTATTAGAATGCACTTTATAAACCCCGCCCCCATTGGAACCTATTAGAATGCACATTATAAACCACGCCCCCATTGGAACCTATTAGAATGCACATTATAAACCCCGCCCCCATTGGAAGCCTTTCACATTAGCTACACCTATAATATCACTGAGAGGGTACAGCTGTGGACAATAGTTTTGCATTGCCTAGAATTAAGATTGAAAGCTGTATGAACAGAATTTAGACATTTTATTTAACATTGCGTAATCAAAAATAAACTACAAAATGATCCTCGCAAAAGAAACCTCTACCGGAAGCCATAATAGTAGTATAGTAAAGTGTTTTTTTTTTTTCAATTCAGTTTTTCAGTTTCAGTAAAAACTGCAAAGCCGCGTGTCGTTCGATTATGTTAACGTCTCCCGTTGCTATAGAGACCTGTTCCTGGGTTGCCGCGGAGACGGTCGCCGCCGCCGGCCCCACCCCCGAGTGCCGCATCGGCCACACCGCGACCTTCGACCCGGAAACGGAGCGCATCTACGTCTTCGGAGGCTCCAAGAACAAAAAGTGGTTCAACGATGTCCACATCCTGGCAACCAAGACGTGGCGCTGGTTCACGGTGGAGGTGAGGGGGGAGGGTTTCTCTGACGCATGCAGAGGGGGGGGGTTCAGTTACTTCTGTGGTCGTTTTAGTGAAGAGATTACATATCCGTAGAAACACGCTGTCTTCGTTTCAAGAACGTTCTAGAACGTGCAAAGCTGTGGTCTTGTGTGTGTCATACACAGAAAGCATCGCGATTCATCTATTAACACAGCGAATGAGTACAGCCCTAGCTAGAACTACAGTTCCCAGCATGCCTCCTCAGCTGCGGCAACCCTGAGGGATGATGGGAAGTGTAGTCCTTTAACTCATACTAGCTCTGCAGGAGTTTTGCATAGCGAATAATACAGACCTCTGTCTCCGACACATCAGGTAAAGAAACGTTATTGCTTACCGAAATAATAAATACATAAATAAATGAATAAATCATTTAGTTTCCTTCCAATCTCGATGTGATGAGTGGGATTAGGTGTCTGTGCCGCTGTGTTTTGAGCGAGACTGTGTTCGTTTCCCCCTCCTCAGGCGATGGGCAAGGTGCCCCCGCTGGCCTATCACAGCACCTCTCTGTTCCGCGGGGAGCTCTTTGTTTTCGGAGGGGTGTTCCCGATGCCCCACCCGGAGCCCGATGGCTGCAGCGACTCCCTGTACATCTTTGACCCGCAGCACGAAATCTGGTACCAGCCTATTGTACTTGGAGAGGGACCGGCAGCACGGTCTGGGTGAGAAACGCTTCAGCACTTTCAAACGCGTTGATGGGGATCAGACTCCCGCTGCACAGCAGTGTGATCCAGTCCTGGTTTCACTGGGAGTTTAATAATCAGACACACCTGAGCTTGTTAGCTAGACACACTGGGGGCTGATCAAGCTGGTAGTAAAACCTGGACTGGATCACACTGCTGTGCAATAGGAGTCTGGTTCCCAGCCCTGTAGTTGATCTCTCAGTCCTGGGTCTTGCTGTGATTGCTGTCTGTGTCTCTCTCTCTTGTTTTCAGTCACTCTGCCTGTCTCATTCAGAGGAAGCTGTACGTTTTTGGAGGCTGGGACACTCCTGTCTGTTTCAACGACATGCATATACTGGATCTGGGTAAGCAGAACGACCCGACAGCTCCCTCTGTACCAGGGGTTACAAAAAAAAAATACTGAATCTCATTAACCCTTTCATGCAAGGCGACATTATGGGGATGGATTCAAAAATAAAATATTTATTTTTAATTATTATTATTTATTTCTTAGCATTCCTTATCCAGGGCGACTTACAATTGTTACAAGATATCACATTATTTTTACATACAATTCCCCATTTATACAGTTGGGTTTTTACTGGAGCAATCTAGGTAAAGTACCTTGCTCAAGGGTACAGCAGCAGTGTCCCCCACCTGGGATTGAACCCACGACCCTCCTGTCAAGAGTCCAGAGCCCTGACCGCTACTCCACACTGCCGCCCTTAATACATGATTTGAACGTGTTACATTAGCTATTTTTAAATTTAATTTGATCTTTTTGATACATTTTCGAGTTCCGCAGTAATGCTGTCGGTTCATCCCACGCAGGTCTCATGGAGTTTTCCAAAGTGGATGTCAGTGGAGCGCCCCCTTCGCCTCGGAGGTATGCACTACACTTTGCTGTTTTTTGTTTTTTTTTAAATTTATTTTTCCTTGCTTGTTTCTATAGAGAGATCCTGCGCAGAACGACAGTTGGGGGCGCAATTTTTTTTTTCCAATTTAAAATCCATTCGCAGTTCCATTTCCCCTTTTAATCAATTTCAAATCCTTTTTCTATCTTTTAATCCTAGCGATTAAATATGTTAACAAGGGAACATTATTCAGCAGCTTTCATTGGACTCTATGAAGCTGAGGGAGTTCATTCTATATAGAGGGGGTGGAATTCAATATGTTAACAAGGGAACATTATTCAGCAGCTTTCATTGGACTCTATGAAGCTGAGGGAGTTCATTCTATATAGAGGGGGTGGAATTCAATATGTTAACAAGGGAACATTATTCAGCAGCTTTCATTGGACTCTATGAAGCTGAGGGAGTTCATTCTATATAGAGGGGGTGGAATTCAATATGTTAACAAGGGAACATTATTCAGCAGCTTTCATTGGACTCTATGAAGCTGAGGGAGTTCATTCTATATAGAGGGTGTGGAATTCAATATGTTAACAAGGGAACATTATTCAGCAGCTTTCATTGGACTCTATGAAGCTGAGGGAGTTCATTCTATATAGAGGGGGTGGAATTCAATATGTTAACGAGGGAACATTATTCAGCAGCTTTCATTGGACTCTATGAAGCTGAGGGAGTTCATTCTATATAGAGGGGGTGGAATTCAATATGTTAACAAGGGAACATTATTCAGCAGCTTTCATTGGACTCTATGAAGCTGAGCGAGTTCATTCTATATAGAGGGAGGGTGTTTCAAAGCTTTTTAAAAGCGGTCTTGTGATTCCTGCCTGGTTTTGTTTTTTGCCAGCTGGCACGCCTGTGCCGCTCTGTCCGATTCCAGCTTTGTGATTCACGGAGGGTATGATGGGAACATCGCCCTGAAAGACTCCTTCATCTTCAACACCGGTGAGAGTCCACTGCCATGCTACTGGCGCCTTACTTATTTTTATTTAGCAGACGCCTTTATCCAAGGCGACTCACAGAGACTAGGGGGTGTGAACTATGCATCAGCTGCAGAGTCACTTACAACTACGTCTCACCCGAAAGACGGAGCACAAGGAGGTGAAGTGACTTGCTCAGGGTCACACAGTGAGTCAGTGGCTGAGGTGGGATTTGAACCGGGGACCTCCTGGTTACAAGCCCTTTTCTTTAACCACTGAACCACACAGCCTCCTTGCATGAGGATTTCACGATTCCCGTGAAACGCACCCGTTTGCCCATTGTGTAATATGTAGCTTCCTAGTGAAAAATGCCCTAGTTATATATTCCATGCTCAGGATTTGTGAGTCTCAATATTTTTCTGTTTTAACCCCAGTAAATAACAGCTGGACAGCCCTGGTCCACCCCATTCTCTCAGCATTGCCCAGAGCAGGGCATTCCATGGTCACCCTGACAACAACAGAGGAGGAGGCGGGGTCAGAACCCACAGAGGAAGACTGGCGGCCGGAGCCACGCCCCCACACTCTACTGATCTTCGGGGGCGGGGACAATGAGGGCGGGTTCTACTCGGACACCATGACGCTGCCGATTGACGAGGTGCTCGACCAATAGGAGGGCTGGACAAGAGCGATGCGAGCAAAAATAAAAAAAATTATATATAGTTGGACTTTTGTTGGCTGATGTGTGTGTGTTTTTTTGTAAGTATTAATATGTTCTCTAATTGGAGTTTGTGTTATTATTTTAGATCTGTGTACATACTGTATTTTGACAAACATAAAGGCGTTGATTTTACCCCTGTGGTTCCCTTGTGTGTGTGTGTTTTTTCTTTTCTCTGTTTCCCCCTCCCTGTCTTCCTTTGACACACAACTTGACTGCAAAATTCAGTTCTGATCCAGTCCTGGTTTTACTGGGAGTTTAATCATCAGACACACCTGAGCTTGTTTAGCTAGACACACTGGGGCTGATCAATGGATTAAGAAAGGGTGTCGTTTCACAGAGTTGCCGCTGGGTGGCAGCAGACTAATTCATAATAGACTCGGTTCCAGGCCGCGTTCCAATACTGCACGTTTATTAATTAAAAAAATAAAAAAAGTTGCTGGTTTATATTTACATCGAGCTTCTGAATAATAAACTGTTCTCAATGTTTTAATTGGTGTCGATTGCCCCCGATGTTCTGTTCTGGGGTGAAATACCGGAGCTGTCCTAAAATTAATATTATAAACGCGTTTTAATGAATGTTACGTTGAAAGAGAAGACCAACCGAGTCCAAATACGCATGTCAGGTAACGTTTACTGACCCTTCATAAATTATAAATGCATGTATAATCCAATGAATTGAGAAAATACTGAGCTGAAAATAGAACGCAACAGTAGATCGTGACATCATTCGAATGACGTCACAAAGACATTCAAGTCAAAGATCCCAAATTTAAAAAAAAAAAAAAACACTTGCGTTCCAAAAATCATAAAAATCAATTAAAACAAATGTGTATTTAGTGGAGCGCTTGCATTACTGCAAAATCGGACTTCATCTATACCAGGGGTGCACAATTCCGGTCCTGGAGGGCCGGTGTCCCTCCTGGCTTTTGTTCCAACCTTGCCCTAAATTACTTAATTGGACCAATTATTACCAATTATTGGTCTAATTAAGTAATTTAGAACACAGTTGGAACAAAAGCCAGGAGGGATCCGGCTCTCCAGGACCGGGAATTGCGCACCCCCTGATCCTATATACCAACGAAGCAGTGTGGAGTAGTGGTTAGGGCTTTGGACTCTTGACCGGAGGGTCGTGGGTTCAATCCCAGGTGGGGGACACTGCTGCTGTACCCTTGAGCAAGGTACTTTACCTAGATTGCTCCAGTAAAAACCCAACTGTATAAATGGGTAATTGTATGCAAAAATAATGTGATATCTTGTAACAATTGTAAGTCGCCCTGGATAAGGGCGTCTGCTAAGAAATACATAATAATAATAATAATAATAACGAAGCGTGGGCTGGTCGGGTGACGTCACGCCTGGTCGATCAGATGATTCGTTTTTTTTTTTTTTTTTTCCAGCGTTCGCAGCGGCACGTCAAAGTAAAAAGTACGGGAAAGCCCGAACGACGTTCGTGAAAAAAGGGGGAGTCGATCGCTTCCGGAAATTGCCGAAGCGAGCCGAGTTGGGTTCGCCGGTTGCTACGGACGGCCCCCTTTCCCACCTCCCCTCAGAGCGGCTGCGGCGGCCATGTTCATAGCGTCTGTTCCGGATTGCCAGTTTCTGAATCGGGGGAGACGGCTCGGAGGTACCGGAGACTATCGGAGCCCAGCTACACACCAAAAAAAAAAAAAAAAAAAATATTACAATAAGGATTAACCGGGACCTCTCCGCATTCGCATTCACCGCCAAACTTGGATTTCACCAAACGGGGGGACCTGTTTGTTTTTTTTGGGTTTTTTTTTTGCAGCCTTGCTTATCCCGGACTGAGACGCGAACACATTTTTTTTTTTGTCTTTGAGGGGGGGGGTGGGGTATTTTTTTTTTTTTTTCTCCTTTCAAACCAGAGGTCGAGTTCCGCTTGGCCTGGCCTAGCCTAACCCAGAATCCCCGGCCTCGATTCGAACCCTTGTACCGGAGAACAAGCTCCGCCGCCCGGGTATCCCACTCAATACAACCGCCCCTTCTATCTCTCTTCCCCCCCCTCCCTCTAAGTTCACTTCCTCGTGAGGGGAGAAGCCAACTCAAATGTAAAAACAGACGGTTTCTTTTTTAAAAAAAGTTGTTTTTTTTTTAAAATAAAAAGTCTATATATATTTTTAGGGGGTGCTATAGCTGAAAAAGTTTATATTTTTGTCCTAATCACCTATTTTTGGGAACCCCCGAGACAAAAACATTTTTTTCCCCTCAATGTGGGTCTCAACTTTTTGATTTACGATCTTTATACATATATAATGTCTACATTTTAGAAAAAAAAAAAGCTTTTTTTTTCTTTTTAAATACACCTCAAAATGTCTACCAGAACGCCATTATCAACAGTAAACGAGAAAGACAGCGTTCAGGTGAGTCGCATTTTTTTTTAAAAATCAAACACAAATAATTTGTTTACAGTCCGACATTGTATTTAACAGGTGATTAATTTTTCTCCCCCCTTTCTCAATTAAGACAAACAGCAGCTGTCGGATAGTTTACCTCAAACGCGTTTCTGTTTTTGTTTTTTGTGTGTTTTAAACTTCCAACTGCTTCCTTGATATAAAAATGCTATTTCTTGTGTGTGTTTTTTGTCAAACTACATATATATATATATATATATATATATATATATATATATATATATATATATATATATATATTATCCTGGGGTATACAAGTATGATCAGAAAATAAGTTACGTTTTTAAATAAATCCTTAGAAATAAATTAATTTTAATTTGTTTTATTTTGGCACGGTCACCCACTATCTAAACCTGTCGGTTCTGTGTATAATTTAAATCTGTAAGAACACACGAAACCGGCTTAAAAAGAGGCTTTTACAAATAAATAATCGTTTTGTTTTGAGGTAGACTGTGTGATACGGTTTGTGGTGTTGTTTTAAGTTTTATGACGTTACAATTAAACGATAATACGTCATTGTCGATAAATATAACGTCAATGCTGCAATCTTTTTATCCGTCTTTAATGAACGATGCACAGTTTGTTGAATCTGTGTGTTTGCGTGTGCATTAGCTCAGGAATTTGTCAATACGTTTTTACAGCACTAGCATTTCCAGAATAGGCGTGTGCAATGCGGAGCAAATGTCACAGGTGTGTGGATGTGAAATAATTGTCGTTTTGTAATTGCAAAAACCACGACGTGCTTTGAGCGGGAGGTGTACTAAATTATTGTTTTCTTTATAGATAGATAGATATCTATAGATTTGCCTTGTAAAAGATTCACTTTGACGTTGGCTTTAAAAAAAGTGTCTGTGATCCATTTTGCCTTAATCTTGCCCTCAGAATCACCCTTTGACATCAATTAATACAAGATTTAGCCTGGCCTCTTCAAATAATGTATTGGAGGGAAACGGTTTAATCATAATTACAAGACTAGTATAACACTGTCTCAAATCCCCTTTGGTACCACGCTGCGATCTACCATGAGTTTAAGTTGAAATATTTCTATGGCACATGGCTGGAAGCTAGCCCTGTAGCACAATCCTGGGTTCCAGGACTCCCCTCAATTAAGTATATTACTTTAAATGACCTGTTACCGTGTTCAAACTCCTGGCTCCTGATCATTTCAATATTAATAATAATAATAATACTAGACTTCATTGAGGGGAGCTCTGAACCCCAGGACTGGGTGCAGCAGCAGCAGCAGCAGCAGGGCTAGTGTGAGTTTCTAACCCTGCTCAAACTCCTGGCTCCTGATCATTTCAATATTAATAATAATAATACTAGACTTCATTGAGGGGCGCTCTGAACCCCAGGACTGGGTGCAGCAGCAGCAGCAGCAGCAGCAGGGCTAGTGTGAGTTTGTAACCCTGCTCAAACTCCTGGCTCCTGATCATTTCAATATTAATAATAATAATACTAGACTTCATTGAGGGGAGCTCTGAACCCCAGGACTGGGTGCAGCAGCAGCAGCAGCAGCAGGGCTAGTGTGAGTTTCTAACCCTGCTCAAACTCCTGGCTCCTGATCATTTCATGCATCAGTCGGTTCGCAGCCCAGACACGTGACAGAATGCAAATCAGTATTCTTTGTGTCGCAGGTCGCTGCTGTAGGTGAAAATTAACCTGCAAGAACCCCCCAAAAATTAGAGGAAACACACGTAGAGAGAAAATATGGAAAACCAAAGTACTTTCCTGTATTTCGAAGACAATACAACCTGATTGTAGTTTAAAATTTGGATTCCCCCCTCCCACCCCCCCCCCCCCCAACACTAACGAGTACAAAGCACAGGACATCAAAGCAGCCTAACTGTTAGAGACTGGCCTCACGCAGGTCTACCGGGATCGGCAGACAGCTGACAGGACGTTTCTGCTCCATGTGCAACTTGAAAACACTATTAGAATCGGCTAACGAGCAACTCTGCACCCATCTGTACTGTAGCAGAGACCCCCAGCGTTGTAAACCGATTGCAATTGAACAACACAGCGTTGCACTTGTAATTTGTCATAGCAATTTTAGCAAACAACGCTGCTGTAATTGTGTATTGTAATTGTAAGATACCCCCCCCCCCCAGGTCTGGGGGTGAGAGAGAGTCAAAAGCATGGAATAAAATCGCCATAAAAATAACTCTCTTGCTTCTATTTGTGTCCGTGGGGAGGTGAGTGGAGACAGTAACAGAGGCGGTGTGTTTGACAAGCCCTGATTTAGAAAGGGTGGCAGCGAGCCTCAAACTGGATCAAGGACAGGTCAGGTTTAGGGTTGCACCTTCGAGGAGTTAGCAGGGTTTAGAGCTCGGAAACTGTAGACTGCAGCCAAAGAGACGAGGGGAGGGGGAGGGGGGGAGAGGGAGAAAAAGAGAAAGAAAGAGAGGGAGAAAGAAAGAGAGTGAGAGAAAGGAGAGCTCTTCAGTGGAGAATTCATCCGAGTGAAATTAGACTTGACTTGGTACAAACCTTTTTTTTTTGTTTTTCCCCTTTTTCATGTTTTGAATATTGTTTCAGGATTTTAAAAATGAGTATTCTAATATTCTTTCATTTTTTAATTAGCTGGAAAATTAACAGTACCATATTACAGAGGGACTTTTTCGACCTGAAAAAAGAAACAAGGACCAGGGGTCACAAGCGGAGATTAGATAAAGGGGCATTCAGAACAGAAAATAGGAGGCGCTTTTTTTACACAGAGAATTGTGAGGGTCTGCAACCAACTCTCCAGTTGAAGCTGACACCCTGGGATCCTTCAAGAAGCTGCTTGATGAGATTCTGGGATCAATAAGCTACTAACAACCAAACGAGCAAAGATGGGCCGAATGGGGGCCTCCTCTCGTTTGGAAACTCAGTTCTGTTCAGAGTGAATTGAGAAACAGCTGCTTGGGTTTGTGATGATCGCTGCTTTTCTTAAAGACTCTGCGGAGGACAGTGGCTATACTGGTCGTCGCCGGTCTGACCCAACTGGTTTCCAGTCAGCGTACGAGACTACGACAGCGCAGGGGGCTGGCAGTCAGACGCAGGCTGCAGAGTTGTTGGTGTTGTTAAGCATCTGAAAGAGGATTTCTCTAAGGAGATTTGCAGCAGCTGCAGTGACTAAGTTTTTCACTTTAAACTCTGCTTGCAAGCTGTGCAGCTGATCTTTTGAAAGAAACGTTGTTTGAACGGAGGGTTCAGGATCTTTCTGGAAGTTTAGGGACGGGACGGGACGGGACGGGACGGGGGGGGTGGGGGTTTAGGAAAAAACTTCAGAGTTCCTTAAACACACACACACACACACACACACACACACACACACGTACGTTTGTTTATAGTGTTTATGAGGACTGCTCGTTGACTCTCGCTAAATTTTTATTTACAATTCCTAACTCCTGTCAAACAAAACTCCACACGGGGTGAAAGTCGACAACAAACAAAATATTTTGGGCACTTTTTTTAGTTTGTTATAAAAAACAAAAATGACTTTTTAATATCTGTTTAAACACGACAAGAACTGCGTCCTCATGAGGAAGGTTTTGTCAGACTTTCCTTCCTTGTGGAGACTTTTTTTTGACCCAGCAAGCACTATAAACCTGCCCACACACACACAGAAAAGAGGAAATTGAATGACTATAGGTTTGATCTTAGTAGCCCATCGCATTTATCACAACCAGAACAATGTTGTCGTAACCTTAGTGTATCGCTAAGCATTATTATTATTATTATTATTATTATTATTTATTTCTTAGCAGACGCCCTTATCCAGGGCGACTTACAATTGTTACAAGATATCACGTTATACATTATTTCACATTATACAGATATCACATTATTTTACATACAATTACCCATTTATACAGTTGGGTTTTTACTGGAGCAATCTAGGTAAAGTACCTTGCTCAAGGGTACAACAGCAGTGTCCCCCACTGGGGATTGAACCCACAACCCTCCAGTCAAGAGTCCAGAGCCCTAACCACTACTCCACACTGCTGCCTGTCTTAAGCATTAAGACATGGTTGACGTCTGTGAAATCAGCTGGCAAACCCAGCAGCTGGAGTTTCAAACTCTGAAACCAGGACCGAAAGACGGAGCGGGCTGAGGGTATGGAATGGGCTGTCTAGCCGTGCTGCTGAATCTCGGGGATCCTTCAAGAGCTTGACTAGGTTTTTGGGGGGTCAGTCGGCTAACAGGAACACGACAAGCCCCCGATGTGCTGAACGGTCTCCTGTCGTTCGTGAGCTTCACGTTCTGCTAGTAAAGGGCTTCGCTGGACATGCGTTGAGAAGGTGCTTGTGGGTCTCATCTAAAACAGAGCAGATGAAAAAATAATTGAATCCTAAAGTTTTTAGGCAATGGGGGGGTAAAAAATGAACGAACAGAAAAGAGAAAGGCGATGTTATGAAACTTGCCTGTCTCGTGAAACCAACCCTCTAACCCGAGACTCAAACGCACAGCCCTACACCTCGGCTTAAATGGAATTAGAAAAACAGGAATTAACCCCCCCCAAAAAAAGAAACTCAACATATTTTAAAAGAAAGAAATTTGCTGGGAAAAAAAAAACTCCTCCTAGAAACACAATGGGGGAAAAAAGCACCGCCTTCGTGACAGACCTGTGGAATTATCACACGCGGCTAAAAACCAGCTCTCCGGCATCAGGGTGAGGCGCCCGTGCTAAAATTAACTTCAGAGATAACGACTGGGCTGTGACTTGCTCGCTGTGGCTGTGCTGCCTCTTCGGGTGTAATGTTGAGCAACAGTTTAGTTAAATAAGACTGCACTTGTAGATCTGTGTTACCCCCTCCTGCTCTGCTCTGGACTCGTCTGACCTCAGCACCACGTTACTGGATCCTCAGCTGATGCGCTATCCTTGCACTATCACACTGCTAACATGTCACTGTGGATACAACTCGCTGTGATCCTAACTTGTCGCCTCCTGGTTCATATTGTATTCTAGTAGTGTTATTATTATACATAGCATCCTAGTTCATATTGTATTCTAGTAGTGTTATTATTATACATAGCATCCTAGTTCATATTGGATTCTAGTAGTGTTATTATTATACACAGCATCCTAGTTCATATTGGATTCTAGTAGTGTTATTATACACAGCATCCTAGTTCATATTGGATTCTAGTAGTGTTATTATTATACACAGCATCCTAGTTCATATTGGATTCTAGTAGTGTTATTATTATACACAGCATCCTAGTTCATATTGGATTCTAGTAGTGTTATTATTATACACAGCATCCTAGTTCATATTGGATTCTAGTAGTGTTATTATTATACAGAGCATCCTAGTTCATATTGTATTCTAGTAGTGTTATTATTATACAGAGCATCCTAGTTCATATTGGATTCTAGTAGTGTTATTATTATACAGAGCATCCTAGTTCATATTGGATTCTAGTAGTGTTATTATTATACATAGCATCCTAGTTCATATTGTATTCTAGTAGTGTTATTATAATACATAGCATCCTAGTTCATATTGGATTCTAGTAGTGTTATTATTATACATAGCATCCTAGTTCATATTGTATTCTAGTAGTGTTATTATTATACATAGCATCCTAGTTCATATTGGATTCTAGTAGTGTTATTATTATACAGAGCATCCTAGTTCATATTGGATTCTAGTAGTGTTATTATTATACATAGCATCCTAGTTCATATTGGATTCTAGTAGTGTTATTATTATACAGAGCATCCTAGTTCATATTGGATTCTAGTAGTGTTATTATTTGCACTTGCTGTAAACTACACTGTGTTTAAATATGAATCTTGCATTGTAACCCTGCGCTGCCCTGCAACACCTGTGTGAGTCGCCTGGGATAAAGCAGGAGTCTGCCAAATACATAAATAATAATAATAATAATAATAATAATAAATAATAATAATAATAATAAACCAAACTCATTGAAGACAACTGCTCCTTCTTAAAGAAAAAAAAAAGCCCAGGGAGTACAAATAAACAAAACACATAACTATCAGGGAGGGCCCTGGTTGTATACGGAAATGAAAGTAATTGCATGTTTGATAAGTGTTTACCAGCACAAGCCCTCCCTTACAGAACTGCTGGCGTGAACCCGTGCACGATCATGGAAGCCCAACGAAAACTAGGAATGCCGGATTAGCTGAAATGATCAGGAGCCAGGAGTTTGAGCAGGGTTACAAACTCACACTAGCCCTGCTGCTGCTGCTGCACCCAGTCCTGGGGTTCAGAGCTCCCCTCAGTGAAGTCTAGTATTATTATTATTAATATTGAAATGATCAGGAGCCAGGAGTTTGAGCAGGGTTACAAACTCACACTAGCCCTGCTGCTGCTGCTGCTGCTGCACCCAGTCCTGGGGTTCAGAGCTCCCCTCAATGAAGTCTAGTATTATTATTATTAATATTGAAATGATCAGGAGCCAGGAGTTTGAGCAGGGTTACAAACTCACACTAGCCCTGCTGCTGCTGCTGCTGCTGCACCCAGTCCTGGGGTTCAGAGCTCCCCTCAATGAAGTCTAGTATTATTATTATTAATATTGAAATGATCAGGAGCCAGGAGTTTGAGCAGGGTTACAAACTCACACTAGCCCTGCTGCTGCTGCTGCTGCTGCTGCACCCAGTCCTGGGGTTCAGAGCTCCCCTCAATGAAGTCTAGTATTATTATTATTATTAATATTGAAATTATCAGGAGCCAGGAGTTTGAGCAGGGTTACAAACTCACACTAGCCCTGCTGCTGCTGCTGCTGCTGCTGCACCCAGTCCTGGGGTTCAGAGCTCCCCTCAATGAAGTCTAGTATTATTATTATTAATATTGAAATGATCAGGAGCCAGGAGTTTGAGCAGGGTTACAAACTCACACTAGCCCTGCTGCTGCTGCTGCTGCTGCACCCAGTCCTGGGGTTCAGAGCTCCCCTCAATGAAGTCTAGTATTATTATTATTATTAATATTGAAATTATCAGGAGCCAGGAGTTTGAGCAGGGTTACAAACTCACACTAGCCCTGCTGCTGCTGCTGCTGCTGCTGCACCCAGTCCTGGGGTTCAGAGCTCCCCTCAATGAAGTCTAGTATTAATATTATTAATATTGAAATGATCAGGAGCCAGGAGTTTGAGCAGGGTTACAAACTCACACTAGCCCTGCTGCTGCTGCTGCTGCTGCTGCACCCAGTCCTGGGGTTCAGAGCTCCCCTCAATGAAGTCTAGTATTATTATTATTAATATTGAAATGATCAGGAGCCAGGAGTTTGAGCAGGGTTACAAACTCACACTAGCCCTGCTGCTGCTGCTGCTGCACCCAGTCCTGGGGTTCAGAGCTCCCCTCAATGAAGTCTAGTATTAATATTATTAATATTGAAATGATCAGGAGCCAGGAGTTTGAGCAGGGTTACAAACTCACACTATTGTCAGGGTTAGTGTGAGTTTGAAGCCATGCTGGTGTAATAACTGAGCCTGCTGTCTCACCTTGTCATGATTTGTAGAATACGAGGGGGGGGGGGGGGGGGGTTGCTATTTTCTCAGCTGTTTTGCACCAGTGTGTGTGTTTTTTCTGTAATGCCAGTATTGCAGCTGTGTGCAAACACAGTGTTTTAAGAAGGAGGATGCATTGCATCGGGCACGGTAAACAATTAATTTTTTGGTCGCTTTGCAGGCTAATTTCCCTTTTTTAAATTTTAATTTTTTAATCTCACGTTTGTGGAACACACACAGGAGTCCAAATCTCAAACTTTTTTTTTTTTTTTTTTTTTTTTCTGCTCACTAAGCTGACCTTAATTACATTTCTGGTCGTGCTTGGTTGTGTCGTTATTTATTAAAAAAAACACACTGCAGATTCCGACAGTTTGGGAGTTCTCGCCGCGAGGTTTCTACGGTAACCAGGTGCTTGTCCTGTGGCTCGATGGTGCAGGGGCTGTTGTGCTTGGCAAAGATCCGGGGTTTTAACTGCCTTCTCCTTTTTAAAAGGAAGTCTTGTTTCTTTTGCTTGCTTCCTTTCCAGACATCAGAGCACAGCTCTAAACATTTAAAATACATTTAGTGACACACGTTTCCACTAGAAGTCTCTCTCAGTGTCTTCATTGTAAATTCAATGGCAAACGTTTCCACTAGAAGTCTTTCTCAGCGTCTTCAGTGTAAATTCAATGGCAAACGTTTCCACTAGAAGTCTCTCTCAGTGTCTTCATTGTAAATTCAATGGCAAACGTTTCCACTAGAAGTCTTTCTCAGCGTCTTCAGTGTAAATTCAATGGCAAACGTTTCCACTAGAAGTCTTTCTCAGTGTCTTCAGTGTAAATTCAATGGCAAACGTTTCCACTAGAAGTCTTTCTCAGCGTCTTCAGTGTAAATTCAATGGCAAACGTTTCCACTAGAAGTCTCTCTCAGTGTCTTCAGTGTAAATTCAATGGCAAACGTTTCCACTAGAAGTCTTTCTCAGCGTCTTCAGTGTAAATTCAATGGCAAACGTTTCCACTAGAAGTCTCTCTCAGCGTCTTCAGTGTAAATTCAATGGCAAACGTTTCCACTAGAAGTCTCTCTCTCTTTGGTGTATGCAGGGATGGGAACGAGACTCCCGCTGCACAGCAGTGTGATCCAGTCCTGGTTTCACTGGGAGTTTAATAATCAGACGCACCTGAGCTTGTTAGCTAGACACACTGGGGGCTGATCAAGCTGGTAGCAGTAAAACCTGGACTGGATCACACTGCTGTGCAATAGGATTCTGATTCCCATCCCTGATGTGTTGGGATTGATTAAAAGGGAAATGGAATTGAAAAAACAGTAAGTGATGCTGGTTTTGGTTAAACAGGTTTCTTGCATTGAAACAGACTCGCTGTGTCGTTTTTCCGGCACCGAGTGTTTCTTCTGAAGGAAGAAGGCGGAAGGTGTTTGTCTCGCTTTTTGGTTGTTAGTCTCACGGAAGTAGGCGGGGTTGACCGGAGTTCAGTTCTCTTTTTTTTTTTTTTGGTTGAGAAAACCTGAGCACAGCACAGAGAAGGGGAGCGATAGGTTTAGCGTCGCTGGATTCCACTGCAGGCTCTGCGTGTTAGTCACCTGTTCAGGTAGCTCCTGGCTCAGCCTGCCCTGATTTGTGTACAAGTCAGACTTCGCCCTCTGCGTCACACTCTGTGTGTTTTGACAAACTGGTGTAATGTTACAGTGATCTCACTATACCATGCGGAGCTGTGTGGTCCAGTGGTTAAAGAAAAGGGCTTGTAACCAGGAGGTCCCTGGTTCAAATCCCACCTCAGCCACTGACTCCTTGTGTGACCCTGAACAAGTCACTTCACCTCCTTGTGCTCCGTCTTTCAGGTGAGGCGTAGTTGTAAATGACTCTGCAGCTGATGCATAGTTCACACACCCTAGTCTCTGTGAGTCGCCTTGGGTGAAGGCATCTGCTAAATAAACTAATAATAATAATAATAGCACGATAGGCAGGTAAATCCACTTCCTGGCAGCTCTTGACGGCTCGGAGTTGAATTGTACGGCCGTGGAGATAGGGGGGTGTTCACGGCAGGCTGGTGTGTATCTCTCTTGTGTTTTGTACCTGTGCTTTATCGCTGGGTTATTTCGACGGACTAGACGCCTTCGCGTGTGTCGTTGCTTGTGTTACTTTTTAATTAAATTTATTTTTTAGTGTAATTACTGCAGCGTAATTGTAGTTAAACTCTATGGCTTTGAAATTTGCATTTTCAGCAAACAATGCTGCTGCAATTGTGGATGAGCCACAGATGAGCTCTATAAAGATGTTATTGTGTTCGCTAGAATTGGAAGGTAGTGTATTTTAGGGCTGCCTGTTCTCTGAACCGTTTGCCATTATTATTATTATTATTATTATTATTATTATTATTATTATTATTATTATTTGGTTTCATTAGCTTGGTTGACTTTGGTTTTTGAAAACGGTGACTAAGTTTGATTCACTTCCTGGCAGGGTTTAGTTAATCCTCCCCACATAACTCATCCCTCCGAAACCAAAACAGCTTCTCGATTCGACTCCCACCTCCTCCTCCCTCCCTCCCTCCCCACCCATCACCCAGCATCACCGCTGCAAATGGACCTCCAGTAAATCCCAGCCCCGGATCCCGTCTGCTTCATGGCGTTCTGGAGCCCCGCGCTGCAGCAGGAGTGACCGAGCGAGCGCTGCGTTTCTCCACTGTGATTCGTGGTTTCTGCTCCCTGTGCCGTGCACGCTCTGAGCTGAATGATTTTAGTGTGTTCTTAATGTGTTGTTTTTTTTTTTAGTGTGGCACAGGGAACCCGTGCTTGATTGAGAGACTGCAAAACAGAAGCTTCTCGCTACCCCCTCCGCTGTGTCTAAACATACAGGCAGGCTGTGTGCTTTTAACTGAGAGGAACGTTTTAATTGAGTTCTGAAACCCAGGGCTGGTTGTGAATCTCGTTCTTGTGGTAAAAGTTGCGTCCACACAGAGATGGGAATCAGACTCCTATTGCACACCTGAGCTTGTTAGCTAGACGCACTGGGGGCTGATCAAGCTGGTAGCAGTGAAACCTGGAACGGATCACACTGCTGTGCAATAGGAGTCTGATTCCCATCCCTGCGCGTCTAGCTCTCTGTAGATGTTTCTGATTTTTACATTTGACTATAATCTGATCAACTTGCTTTTTATTTAAATATTTGTGGTTTAACATTTTACTAAATATAAAAAGAGTAAAATAATAATCCTCATTTGTTGAAACGCGTCTCTGTCTCTCTGCTTTGTTTTTCTTGTTGCTGTGTAAGATGTCTGCCGGCATTGCTGTGTTTTAAAAGCAGCTTTCTGAGAGAGAGGGAGAGAGAGAGAGACTCCTTATTGGTATTCCACTCAGCAGAGCTGTCAAACATAGCAGGGAAACCCAGAAACTCACTGTAATGAATGCATGACCAAGCCTGTCGCTCTCGCTCTCTGTCTCTCTGTCTCTGTCTCTCCTTTCTTTGTCTGTCTCTCTCTGGCTCTTGGTCTTTCTCTGTGTCTCTCTGTCTTACTCTGTGTGTGTCTGTCTCTCTCTCTCTCTCTCTCTCTCTCTCTCTCTCTCTCTCTCTCTCTCTCGTCTTTCTCTGTGTCTGTCTGTCTTGCTTTCTGTCTCCTCTCTGTCTGTCTGTCTGTCTGTCTGTCTGTCTGTCTGTCTGTCTGTCTGTCTGTCTGTCTGTCTGTCTGTCTGTCTTTGTTTGTCTGCCTGCCTCTGTCTCTCGGTCTTTCTCTGTGTGTCTCTCTGTCTTGCTCTCTGTCTCTCTCTGTCTTTGTGTCTCTGTCCCTCTCTTGCTTTCTGCGTCTCCTTTCTTTTTCTGTCCCCCTCTCTCTCTCCTCTCTCTGTCTCTCTCTCTCTCTGTCTCTCTCCCCCTCCCTCTCTCTCCTCTCTCCCTCTCTCTCCCCCCCTCTCTCTCCCCCTCTCTGTCCTCTCTCTCCCTCTCTCTCTCTCTCTCTCTCTCTCTCTCTGTCTCTCTGTCTCTCTCCCCCTCCCTCTCTCTCCTCTCTCCCTCTCTCTCTCCCCCCCCTCTCTCTCTCCCCCCTCTCTCTCTCCCCCTCTCTCTCTCCCCCTCTCTCTCTCCCCCTCTCTCTCTCCCCCTCTCTGTCCTCTCTCTCCCTCTCTCTCTCTCTCTCTCTGTCTCTCTCTCTTCCCCTCCCTCCCTCTCTCTCTCTCTCTCTCTCTCTCTCTCTCTGATTATGTTGAGGCTTGTTCTGCTGCCCCTCTCTCTCGTTCATTCCCTCACTGCCTCGTTCCCTCTCCCCCGCCCTTGTCTGCTGTATTTCGCTCAGGTCTGGGCTTGTATCTTTGAAGTGCCCGGGAGCTGACAGATTCGGTCTGAATCACAGCTTTGAGAACAGAAGGGAATCCCAGTCCTGTAACCCCAGCAGTCACACCAGGACTGGCAATACATTTCCTCTCCTTCACTTCATTTTCTGATTGATTTTTCATAGATGCACCACTTCGTTAGACCTTTACGCTAAACCTTTTAAAAAAAAAAACAAACAAAAAAACAACATGATCACATCACCCCCTGTCTTGCCCAGCTGCACTGGCTACCTGTAAAGTTCAGGATTACTCTAAAAACTCTCCTGCTTGCCTACAAGGCCCTTCGTCACACAGGTCCAGAGTATCTCTCCAACCTGCTGACCCGCTGTGTCCCTGCCTGCAAGCTGAGGTCCTCCGACTCTGGCCTGCTTGTTATCCCCAAGCGAACGCGCCCCACACTCTGAGAGAGCTCTCTTTTAGCTTCACGGCCACCCAAACTCTCTCCCAGCTGTAGTGCGTGCGGCTCCCGCAGTCGCTCTCTTCGAATCAACTCTCTTGTGTGGGGATCGCTGTTCCCCGCAGAGTCTTTAAGAAAAGCAGCGATCGTCACAAACCCAAGCAGCTGTTTCTGAATTCACTCTGAACGGGGACTTTTAGTGGGGACTCTCAAACTAACATCACTGTGCTGGGGAGG
>NW_026708150.1:117500-131674 GCF_902713425.1 Acipenser ruthenus | reverse complement strand
GCTTTTTACCAGACCTCTCTGTGCTTTACAATGCTTCCCTATGCTTTACCAGACCTCTCTGTGCTTTACAATGCTTCCCTATGCTTTACCAGACCTCTCTGTGTTTTACAATGCTTCCCTATGCTTTACCAGACCTCTCTGTGCTTTACAATGCTTCCCTATGCTTTACCAGACCTCTCTGTGCTTTACAATGCTTCCCTATGCTTTACCACACCTCTCTGTGCTTACAATGCTTCCTATGCTTTACCATACCTCTCTGTGCTTTACAATGCTTCCCTATGCTTTACCAGACCTCTCTGTGCTTTACAATGCTTCCCTATGCTTTACCAGACCTCTCTGTGCTTCACCATGCCTCCCTGTTGTTCTCTGCGTCTCTCTCTCTCTCTCTCTGCAGGCTGGAGGAGTGCAGGATCATGTCCTCAGCGAAGCGGCCTCTCTGGCTGAACTGGGAGAATCCAGACATCATGAGCGAGCTGCTGTTCACAAACAACGAGATCATCTTCAAGAACGGAGACGGTGAGGAGAGAGGAGAGAGGAGAGAGGAGAGAGGAGAGGAGAGAGGAGAGAGGAGAGGAGAGGAGAGAGAGGGAGAGGAGAGGAGAGGAGAGAGAGGAGGGAGAGAGGAGAGAGAGGAGAGAGGAGAGGAGAGGAGAGAGAGGAGGAGAGAGAGGAGAGAGGAGAGGAGAGAGAGGAGAGAGGACAGAGGAGAGAGGAGAGAGGAGAGGAGAGAGGAGAGGAGAGGAGAGCAGAGAGAGGAGAGAGAGGAGAGGAGAGAGGAGAGAGGAGAGAGAGGAAGAGAGGAGAGAGAGAGGAGAGGAGAGGAGAGCAGAGAGAGGAGAGAGAGGAGAGAGGAGAGGAGAGGGGAGAGAGGAGAGAGAGGGGAGAGAGAGGAGAGAGAGGAAGGGAGAGGGGAGAGGGGAAAGGAGAGAGGATCTCTGATCTCTGATCTCTGACCTCTGATTCGTGTTCCAGACCTCAGACAGGACATGCTGACCTTGCAGATCATCAAGATCATGGAGAATATCTGGCAGAACCAGGGCCTGGACCTCAGGTACTGTCCATCGGGTCGGGTCTACTGGGGCAGCCTGTGCTGTCCTTATAGAAAGCTCCTACACAGCTGTATCACCTAGAATTTTAGGATTGAGACACAATTAAAAAAAAAACAACTACATGAACAGAATTTAGATCTCTTATTATTTAACATCGTGTTGTAATCAAAGAAACTACAAAAAGAAAAGAAAGTCTACCGGAAGCCATAATAGCAGTTCAGTATTATTTCATGTTAGATTTTCAGAATGTGACATTTTTTCAATTTTTCGTTGTACGGGGAAAACCACACAGCGGTGTGTGATTCAATATGTTAACGTAACATTATTCAGCAGGTTTCATTCGACTTTATGAAGCAGAACGTGTTCATTCTATAGGGGGGGGTGTGTGTGCAGCTGTGTGTCTGTCAGCATTGCTTCCTCTCTATAGGATGCTCCCCTATGGCTGCCTGTCTATAGGGGACTGCGTGGGGCTGATCGAGGTGGTGAAGAACTCTCACACCATCATGCAGATCCAGTGCAAGGGGGGCCTGAAGGGGGCGCTGCAGTTCAACAGCAACGCCTTGCACCACTGGCTGAAGGACAAGAACCGTGGGGAGGGGTGAGTGTGGGGCAGCCCACCCTGAGGGGGGGGTGGGGGGGGGGGGCAGTCAGTTCTCACTGATCGCACATTAATGACCCCCCCACACGCGGTACTTTTAGTAAAATATCAGGGTCTAAGTGCTGTATATTATAAAGACATTTCAGAGGGCTGGATCGCATCAATATCAGGGTCTAGTGCTGTATATTATAAAGACATTTCAGAGGGCTGGATCGCATCAATATCAGGGTCTAGTGCTATATATTATAAAGACATTTCAGAGGGCTGGATCGCATCAATATCAGGGTCTAGTGCTATATATTATAAAGACATTTCAGAGGGCTGGATCGCATCAATATCAGGGTCTAGCGCTGTATATTATAAAGACATTTCAGAGGGCTGGATCGCATCAATATCAGGGTCTAGCGCTGTATATTATAAAGACATTTCAGAGGGCTGGATCGCATCAATATCAGGGTCTAGTGCTGTATATTATAAAGACATTTCAGAGGGCTGGATCGCATCAATATCAGGGTCTAGTGCTATATATTATAAAGACATTTCAGAGGGGCTGGATCGCTTCAGTCTCAGGGTCTAGTGCTGTATATTATAAAGACATTTCAGAGGGCTGGATCGCATCAATATCAGGTTCTAGCGCTGTATATTATAAAGACATTTCAGAGGGATGGATTGCATCAATATCAGGGCCTAGTGCTATATATTATAAAGACATTTCAGAGGGCTGGATCGCATCAATATCAGGGTCTAGCGCTGTATATTATAAAGACATTTCAGAGGGCTGGATCGCATCAATATCAGGGTCTAGCGCTGTATATTATAAAGACATTTCAGAGGGCTGGATCGCATCAATATCAGGTCTAGCGCTGTATATTATAAAGACATTTCAGAGGGATGGATTGCATCAATATCAGGGCCTAGTGCTATATATTATAAAGACATTTCAGAGGGCTGGATCGCATCAATATCAGGGTCTAGCGCTGTATATTATAAAGACATTTCAGAGGGCTGGATCGCATCAATATCAGGGTCTAGTGTGTATATTATAAAGACATTTCAGAGGGCTGGATCGCATCAATATCAGGGTCTAGCGCTGTATATTATAAAGACATTTCAGAGGGCTGGATCGCATCAATATCAGGGTCTAGCGCTGTATATTATAAAGACATTTCAGAGGGCTGGATCGCATCAATATCAGGGTCTAGTGCTGTATATTATAAAGACATTTCAGAGGGCTGGATCGCATCAATATCAGGGTCTAGTGCTATATATTATAAAGACATTTCAGAGGGCTGGATCGCTTCAGTCTCAGGGTCTAGTGCTGTATATTATAAAGACATTTCAGAGGGCTGGATCGCATCAATATCAGGGTCTAGCGCTGTATATTATAAAGACATTTCAGAGGGATGGATTGCATCAATATCAGGGCCTAGTGCTATATATTATAAAGACATTTCAGAGGGCTGGATCGCATCAATATCAGGGTCTAGCGCTGTATATTATAAAGACATTTCAGAGGGCTGGATCGCATCAATATCAGGGTCTAGTGCTGTATATTATAAAGACATTTCAGAGGGCTGGATCGCATCAATATCAGGGTCTAGTGCTCTATATTATAAAGACATTTCAGAGGGCTGGATCGCATCAATATCAGGGTCTAGCGCTGTATATTATAAAGACATTTCAGAGGGCTGGATCGCATCAATATCAGGGTCTAGCGCTGTATATTATAAAGACATTTCAGAGGGCTGGATCGCATCAATATCAGGGTCAAGTGCTGTATATTATAAAGACATTTCAGAGGGCTGGATCGCATCAATATCAGGGTCGCTGTATATTGTAAGGCTGTCTCTCCTCCTCAGCTATGACTGCGCTATCGATCTCTTCACTCGGTCCTGTGCTGGGTACTGCGTGGCCACTTTCATCCTGGGCATTGGAGACAGACACAACAGCAACATCATGGTGAAGGAGAACGGGCAGGTAAGAGAGAGACGCACTGAGAGACACTGAGAGACACTGAGAGACACTGAGAGAAACTGAGAGAGACACTGAGAGAGAGACACTGAGACACAGAGAAAGAGACAGAGAGAGAGACACTGAGAGAAAGAGACAAAGAGAGACACTGAGAGAGACACACAGACACAGAGACACTGAGAGAGAGAGACACAGAGACACTGAGAGACACTGAGAGAGAGAGACACAGAGGCACTGAGAGACACTGAGAGAGACACTGAGAGACACTGAGACACTGAGAGAGACACTGAGAGACACTGAGACACTAAGAGAGAGAGACACAGAGACACTGAGACACTGAGAGAGACACAGAGACAGAGAGACACAGAGACACTGAGAGAGACACTGAGAAAGAGATAGAGAGAGAGACACTGAGAACACAGAGACACTGAGAGAGACACACAGAGACACTGAGACACTGAGAGAGACACACAGAGACACAGAGACACTGAGAAAGACACAGAGACGCTGAGAAAGCGATAGAGAGAGAGAGACACTGAGAGACAGACACAGAGACACTGAGAGAAAGTGAGACACAGAGACAGAGGGAGAGACACAGAGACACTGAGAGAAAGTGAGACACAGAGACAGAGGGAGAGACACAGAGACACTGAGAGAAAGTGAGACACAGAGACAGAGGGAGAGACACAGAGGCACTGAGAGAAAGTGAGACACAGAGACAGAGGGAGAGACACAGAGACACTGAGAGAAAGGCCCCAGTAAAGCCTGTGTCTCTCCTAGCTGTTCCACATCGATTTCGGACACTTCCTGGACCACAAGAAGAAGAAATTCGGGTACAAGCGGGAGCGGGTCCCCTTCGTCCTGACACAGGACTTCCTCCTCGTCATCAGCAAGGGGGTCCCCGAGTGCACCAAGACCAAGGAGTTCGAGAGGTACCCCGAAACAGCACCCCCTGCCCTCTCAGACTGTTCACTTGAAACAGTGTTTAAACTACCTCTCTGTGCTTTACAATGCTTCCCTATGCTTTACCAGACCTCTCTGTGCTTTACAATGCTTCCCTATGCTTTACCAGACCTCTCTGTGCTTTACAATGCTTCCCTATGCTTTACCACACCTCTCTGTGCTTTACAATGCTTGCCTATGCTTTACCACACCTCTCTGTGCTTTACAATGCTTCCCTATGCTTTACCAGACCTCTCTGTGCTTTACAATGCTTCCCTATGCTTTACCAGACCTCTCTGTGCTTTACAATGCTTCCCTATGCTTTACCAGACCTCTCTGTGCTTTACAATGCTTCCCTATGCTTTACCACCTCTCTGTGCTTTACAATGCTTCCCTATGCTTTACCACACCTCTCTGTGCTTTACAATGCTTCCCTATGCTTTACCACACCTCTCTGTGCTTTACAATGCTTCCCTATGCTTTACCAGACCCCTCTGTGCTGTACAATGCTTCCCTATGCTTTACCACACCTCTCTGTGCTTTACAATGCTTCCCTATGCTTTACCACACCTCTCTGTGCTTTACAATTCTTACACCTCTCTGTGCTTCACCATATCTCTTCTATAAGGGTTAAGGTATCTGAATTAGCCTCTCTGCCTCCCTCCTCCCCTCCCCTCCTCTCTCCTCTCCCCTCCTCCCCCTCAGATTTCAGGAGATGTGCTACCAGGCTTACCTGTCGATCCGGCAGCACGCCAACCTCTTCATCAACCTCTTCTCTCTGCTGCTGGGCTGCGGGATGCCCGAGCTGCAGTCCTTCGATGACATCGCCTACCTGCGCAAGACCCTGGCCCTCGACAAGAGCCAGCCCGAGGCCCTGGAGTACTTCAGCAAGCAGATGAACGATGCCCACCATGGAGGCTGGACCACCAAGATGGACTGGATCTTCCACACCATCCGCCACATGCCCTTGTCCGAGAGCGGCCACGACTGACCGGGGCCCGCGGGCAGAGAGCCGTTCGATCCAGTCCTGGTTTTGCTAGGAGCTTGATCAGCCACAGTGTGTGTGGGTAGCAAGCTCAGGTGCGTCTTAACAGGGATCGGAATCAGACTCCCGTCACACAGCTGTGTGATCCAGTCCTGGTTTTGCTAGGAGCTTGATCAGCCACAGCGTGTGTGGATAACAAGCTCAGGTGCATCTTAACAGGGATGGGAATAAGACTCCCGCTGCACAGCAGTGCGATCCAGTCCTGGTTTCAATAGGAGTTTAATAATAAGACACACCTGAGCTTGTTGCATAGACACACTGGGGGCTGATCAAGCTGGTAGTAAAACCTGGAATGGGTCACACTGCTGTGCAGCGGGAGTCTTATTCCCATCCCTGTTATGCAAATATTCCTTTGACTGCGGAAGTGTTTTCTGGGGGGAGCTTTTTATAACCCCTTTCGTGCACAGCAATATTATCTCTGGACCTCCTTATAAAGGAGCAGTACCCAGGGCTTTAAAATCCATTCTTACCTCTAGCAACATTATCCCCTTTGTCTTCCTTATAGCAACATTTATTATCACTGGGCACCTTTTAAAGGAGCGCTTTCCAGGGCTTTAAAATCTATTTTCTTACCTCTAATTATTAACGCTAGCAAATTCCCCCCACCCCACCCCACCCCAGTTATAATCAACTGCGTTGGACAACAAAAAACTCGATTCATCACCAGCACCCCCCCCCCCCCTCCCCCCCCCCAGGAGACAACACCCTGGCTACGCCTCTCCCCCCCTCCCCCCTCCCCCCCCCCATGACCCCAACCTCAGCTCCGCTCACCAGCACGAGCAACATTTGCACTGCCTGCCCTTTTAAAGGAGTTGTAATCGTGACTTTAAAACCAGTTGCCTTTTACTGCCAGGATCATCACACAGAGCTAGTAAGATGTAAGAAACTGGGTTTGATAATTCATTACAGTCGTCGATGAGATATATATATATATATATATATTTTGCTCGCTGGTTGGCGCTCCTTTGATTAATGTGCTGGGTTTTGACCGGGTTTGCATTTGCTCAGCGATATCCTTTGTATTGTATCAATATAAACTCTTGTTATTTTTTGGGGGGTATTTGACAATTAAATGTTTCTGACAAAACTTTTCTGCGCCGACATGTGATCCTTCGGCTTCAAATCGATTGATTATAATGAATTGATGACTCTCTTCTATGTCAGATACTAACAGGATCCCCCCCCCCCCCCCCAGTGCGTTCTGGGACGTGTAGTCCTGCTGTGAGAGGCACCTGAGACAGGTAAAACGTCCCAGAATGCATCGGGGGGGGGGGGGGGGGGGGGCTGGTCGCGATGACATCACGATCACGTGACCCTGCGATTATTAAAGCTTCCAGTTCCTGAGGTCGAGGAGCGGACAATGAATAGAGAAGGGTGAAAGTTTCAATGATGTAATATATTTATTTATTCAGACACTTCAGAGCAAAACACAGCAGCAACACAGAGGCAGGTTAGTATCGTTTCAACAATAAAACAGAACAGGGGGGCTTCTGAACCCCAGGGCTAGTGTGAGTCTGTAACCCTGCTCAAACTCCTGGCTCCTGATCATTTCAATATTAATAATAATAACAGACTTCATTGAGGGGAGCTCTGAACCCCAGGACTGGGTGCAGCAGCAGCAGCAGCAGGGCTAGTGTGAGTTTGTAACCCTGCTCAAACTCCTGGCTCCTGATCATTTCAATATTAATAATAATAACAGACTTCATTGAGGGGAGCTCTGAACCCCAGGACTGGGTGCAGCAGCAGCAGCAGCAGGGCTAGTGTGAGTTTGTAACCCTGCTCAAACTCCTGGCTCCTGATCATTTCAATATTAATAATAATAACAGACTTCATTGAGGGGAGCTCTGAACCCCAGGACTGGGTGCAGCAGCAGCAGCAGCAGGGCTAGTGTGAGTTTGTAACCCTGCTCAAACTCCTGGCTCCTGATCATTTCAATATTAATAATAATAACAGACTTCATTGAGGGGAGCTCTGAGCTCTAGGAACAGCAGAGTAAAAAGCTTACAAACAAATCAAAGGCACGCCCACAAATCAGTAATCAATAATTGTAATTATCAATAACGACAATAGTAATAAATTATGGGACTCACTGTTCCCGATAATATACTGAGTTTTCCAGTTCCCTGAAAAGTCTTACTGGTGCTGCTGGTTTCCAATTAACAAACTGGTTTGGCAGCGTACTGTGACGTCAGAGGAGAGGTGATGAGGTCACACGAGGGGGAGATTGTTATATAAATGGGGTTTTGTGATGTCATACAGCACAGTCAGGCTCTGCCCAGCCCACAGCGGGCAATGCCAGCGCACCAGACTTTATATAGACACCATGCTGCAGTTCTAAACTGTGACCTCATTGCTTCCGATTGGTCCTCCAGCTGTGCCCCGCCCACCTGCCCTCTGACATCACTTCCCATTGTTAGCAGATGCTGCTTTTTGATTGGACGACAGTATAACTGTCATAATTATGGAAGGCACTGCTCCCGATAATTACTCTACATCGGAAACGGCTTCATTATCACAATAAAAAAGAATCACATGATCAGCCACTGAGGAATTAACAAGCAATTAACAACAGAGCCACCAGGGGGCACTGCGGCAGCTACCAAACTACACAGAACAGAATCATAGTACTGCAGGAAATTACACTGCACAAGATTACACACACACGCACACACACACACACACACACACACAGACACAGACACAGACACACACACACACAAACACACTCAGACACTTAAACACATACAGACATACACACACACACAGACGCAGACACACAGACGCAGACACACACACATACAGATACACACAGACACACTGACACAGACACACAAACACACACACACACAGACATACAGACACACACACAGACGCAGACACACAGATACACACAGACACTGACACAGACACACAAACACACACACACACAGACATACAGATACACACAGACACACACTGACACAGACAAACAAACACACACACACAGACATACTTAAACACACACAGACACACACACACAGGCACACAGACACAGACGCACACGGATACATACACAGATACACATACAGACACACGCAAACACACACACAGACATACAGATACACACACACTTACACACACACACACACTGTTACACACACACTGACACGCACACGCACATACACACACACTCTCCTCCTCTCTCTAGAAGGCGTTGTCGATGTCCCACACCTCCCCGCTCAGTGCGTTTGCTGCCCCCTGCAGGGTCCAGGTGAGCAGTGCGAGCTGCCTGCGGAATCTGGCCTCGTCGAAGCGGCCGGGCTCGTCCCTCAGCAGGGCCACGTGCTCCCGCAGGGCCCCCAGCGTGTGGGGCCCCCGGCCGTGCAGGATGTGACGGAACGGCGTCTCCGTCGCGGACACGTACGGGGACAGGAAGTAGAACTCGACCTGGAGCAGGAGAAAACAAAAACGACAAAAAAAACCAAATCAGATCGCAGGGAGGAACGGGAGACTCGGGGGTCCAGTTAGAGAGAGAGGGAGCTCGATGATACCAGGAGGTTCACCCTGTGTGTGTGTGTGTGTGCGTGCGTGCGTGCGTGCGGGTGTGTGACCCTGAGCAAGTCACTGAACCTCCTTGTGCTCCGTCCTTCAGATGAGACATAAAACAAACGAGCTCCTATTGGAAGTGACTCTGCAGCAGCAGCAGCAGCAGCAGTTGTTGATGATGCAGAGTTCACCCCCCTAGTCTCTGTAAGTCTCTTTGGATAAAAGCGTCTGCTAAATTACTCATTAATAATAATAATAATAATAATAATAATAATAATAATAATAATAATAATAATTATTATTATTATTATTATTATTATTATTATTATTAATAAAAAGCCAATCAAAACTAATAATTATTAGCACTGCAGCAGATGGAAATAAGACTCCTTCTGTTGCACAGCAGTGCGATCCATTCCAGGTTTTACTACCAGCTTGATCAGCCCCAGTGTGTCTAGGCAACAAGCTCAGGTGTGTCTGATTATTAAACTCCTAGTGAAACCAGGACTGGATCACACTGCTCTGCAATGGGAGTCTTATTTCCATCCTTGGCACTATACCAAACGCTGGTCTGCTTGACTCAGTTTAGTTTCAATAACACTGATGAAGGCACTAGAGCCCAAACGCTGGTCTGCTTGACTCAGTTTAGTTTCAGTAACACTGATGAAGGCACTGGAGCCCAAACGCTGGTCTGCTTGACTCAGTTTAGTTTCAATAACACTGATGAAGGCACTGGAGCCCAAACGCTGGTCTGCTTGACTCAGTTTAGTTTCAATAACACTGATGAAGGCACTGGAGCCCAAACGCTGGTCTGCTTGACTCAGCCTCTTCTAGTTTCAATAAGGCTGATGAAGGCTCCTGCCTGGCTGCCTGTCCCAGTCTCCGTGCTCCACTCACCCTCGTGATCCTCATGTTGTACAGACGCACCAGCCTCTCGTCGCTCTCGTCGCTGTTCAGGATGGCTCTGCGCAGCTCGTCCGCGGCGCGGTTATAATCCCCGCGAGCGGAGAAGATCCACTGCAGGGTCAGACCGCGGGACTGAGGGGAGGGGAGAGAGAGGGGGGATGAGTTTCTGCGTCTCTCTGTCTCTGTGTGTGTGTGTGTGTCTCTGTGTATCTCTCTCTGTGCTTCTCTCTCTCTGTGTCTCTCTCTGTGTCTCTCTCTGTGTCTCTCTCTGTATCTCTCTGCGTCTCTCTGTGTCTCTCTCTCTCTCTGTCTCTCTCTCTGTCTCTCTCTCCCTCCCTCTCTCTCTCTGTCTCTCTCCCTCCCTCTCTCTCTCTCCCTCCCTCTCTCTCCCTCTCTCTCTCTCCTTCTCTCTCTCTCTCTCCCTCCCTCTCTCTCTCTCTCTCTCCTTCTCTCTCTCTCTCTCTCCCTCCCTCTCTCTCTCTCTCTCTCTCTCTCTCTCTCTCTCTCTCTCTCTCTCTCTCAGTCTCACCTGCAGCTCCTTGCTGTACTTGTTTAGCTGTGCGCTGAACTGCAGGGTGCTCTCGCTGTAGCACGAGTACTCCAGGGGCAGGATGCGGTCGTGGGCAAGTCTGAGCGCCATCAACCCCGCGATCTCCGCGGGCCGCGCGGCCCAGCACCCCCAGCCTGCCCTGCAGCGCCACCTGCAGGTTCTCAAAGGTATCCAGCTCTGTGTTGAGGAAGGGGTACGGGCGGGAGTCCTGGGGGGAGAGAGAGGGACACCCCGATAACACAACCGACACCCCGTCTCCCTCACTCTCTCTCACTATCTCTCGTGCTCCCCTTAACCTTTACTCTCACTCTCTCTCCCTCACACCCCCCTCTCTCCCTCCCTCCCTCCCTCTCTCCCTAACTCCCTCTCACTCTCACTATCTCTCGTGCTCCCCCTTAACCTTTACTCTCATTCACTCTCTCCCTCACTCTCTCACACCCCCCCTCTTTCACCTTCCCTCCCTTCCTCTCTCGTCCTCCCCTCTCCCTCTCTCCCTCTCTCTCACCTCTGTGAAGCTGATCTCCATCGCTGGCACGCCCCCAAATGCAGTGAAGCTGTAAGCGCCACTGTTCAGAAACAGGGCTCTCACTCTGTGGGGTGAAAGGACACTCTTATTAGAAACAGGGCTCTCACTCTGCAGGGTGAGAGGACACTCTTCCCCCCCCCCTCCCCCTCTCTCGTTATTCTCTGTGTGCTCCTCCTGTCTCTATCCCAGCTTCACTCTCATGTTGACAGAACAGCCCAGGTCCTGACATGGACCCTGGACTCTCATTTTAAACAAATACTAACAACAGGCTGAGCTCCGTCCGTTCGGCCATCCATCTGTCCCTCCCTCCTTATTATCTGTCCTCTCTCCCCCCCACCTCACTCCCCCTTCTCCCTTCTCTCTCTCTCCCTCTACCTCCCCCCTTGTCTCTCTCTCTCTCTCTCTCTCTCTCTCTCTCTCTCTCTCTCTCTCTCTCTCTCTCTCATTCAAATTCAAACGTGCTTTACGGACATTGACTACATTAGCGGTCTTGCCAAAGCAGTTACAAAGCACACTTTACAATATAAAACCCCATCATGAACATCAATACAAGCACACGTCGCTTCTCCCAGTTCTCTCAGTTCTCCCAGTTTGCCCAGTTTGGGGCTGTACCTACATCTCGCTCTTCCAGTGTCGTCCCTGTCTCAGCAGCTGGGAGTGGATGGTCTGTCCCGGGTGTTTGGGACTGTCCACCTGGAGAGACAAACAGCACAGGTCCATCACTGCGGGCAGGAGCTCAGAGGAGCAACAGTCTCCAGGGGAATCTACAGCTCTGGTCAAAAGTGTTGCATCACCTTACAGAATGAACTGATTCTGCTTCAGAGAGTCGAACGAAACCTGCTGGATAATGTTTAATGTTTTGAAATCTAACATCATGAAATACTACCGTACTACTGTTATTATTATTATTATTATTATTATTATTATTATTATTATTATTGTGATGATGATGATGATGATGATGATGATGATGATGATGAGGGCTCTCGTGTGATCGCTGCACTGGTATCTGGTCTGTTGTTATGATGATGATGATGATGATGATGATGATGATGATGATGAGGGCTCTCGTGTGATCGCTGCACTGGTATCTGGTCTGTTGTTATGATGATGATGATGATGATGATGATGATGATGATGAGGGCTCTCGTGTGATCGCTGCACTGGTATGTGCAGTCTTGCTGTACTGACCTGTTTGATGACTCCCTCGATGAGGTTAGCCAGCAGGGGGCTTGTGTAAGCAACGAAGCGGTCATCCCCTTCATTATTATACAAGGAGCAGAGAGATAACAAACAGCGGTGCTGTCAGTACTAACAGCACCCTTAGAAAAGAGTACCCACCCATGCTTTTACTATGAATTTACTATAGTTTACTTTTAAAGAAAACAAATGCTTTACCAGACCTCTCTGTGCTTTACAATGCTTCCCTATGCTTTACCAGACCTCTCTGTGCTTTACAATGCTTCCCTATGCTTTACCAGACCTCTCTGTGCTTTACAATGCTTCCCTATGCTTTACCACACCTCTCTGTGCTTTACAATGCTTCCCTATGCTTTACCAGACCTCTCTGTGCTTTACAATGCTTCCCTACGCTTCACCAGACCTCTCTGTTCTTTACAATGCTTCCCTATGCTTTACCAGACCTCTCTGTGCTTTACAATGCTTCCCTATGCTTTACCAGACCTCTCTGTGCTTTACAATGCTTCCCTATGCTTTACCACACCTCTCTGTGCTTTACAATGCTTCCCTGTGCTTTACCACACCTCTCTGTGCTTTACAATGCTTCCATATGCTTTACCACACCTCTCTGTGCTTTACAATGCTTCCCTATGCTTTACCAGACCTCTCTGTGCTTTATCACACTTGATTACTCACCCAGCACAGCTCTGTCCAGACTGAAATAGGCGACCGCTTTCAGGTGCAGCATTGTCAGGTAACCCTGGCAACGAGACAGGGCAAAGGTCAACAGGATACTTCGTTACAGCGCGTCGCTGTATGTGAGCACCAGGCAGCCTCCTCTCCCAGCCTCGTCTCTAAACGCAGTTCCTACCTCCAGCCACTCGGTGGCGCCCACGCTGCCGAAGTCCCCGGCATCCCAGCTGACAAACAGCAAGCTTCTCCGGGGCTGGAACCCTGAAACACAACGGGGGCGTCACACAACACTACACAACACTGCACAACACTGCACAGCACTGCACAGCATTGCACAGCATTACACAACACTACACAACATTACACAACACTACACAACATTGCACAGCATTACACAACACTACACAACATTACACAACACTGCACAGCATTGCACAGCATTGCACAGCATTACACAACATTGCACAGCATTACACAACATTTCATAGCATTGCATAATATTACACAGCATTGCATAATATTACACAGCATTGCATAATGTTACACAGCATTGCATAATATTACACAGCACTGCACAGGTCCTCCCAGTAATTGAAGCAGCCGTGTCTCAGCGCGTGCTCCTCACCGTTTTGCACCATGGCTCTGAAGGTCCTCGCCAGCTCCAGCAGGATGGCAGTGCCCACCCCGGACTTGGCGGCTCCAGGACCCCACGAGTCCCTCTGAGCTCCGAGAATGATGTACTGATCTGCCAGCAAGAGACACACACACACACACACACACACACACACACACACACACACAGAGATACAGACACACACACACACACACACAGAGAGCACAGAGATACAGACACACACACACACACACACACACACACACACACACACAGATACATATTTACATATAGAATAATAGATGGGCTGCAGTGAATTGCAAGATTATAATTGCATAGAGATCATAAACCACAAGAGGAAAATCTTCACCAGAATCCCTCTCCCCCTCTCTCCCCCTCCCTCCCCTTCCTCCCCCTCCCCCTCCCCCTCCTCTCTCACCTGGCTCCTCCTTGCCCTCCACAGATCCGAAGATGTTATTGATGAGCACGGAGCTCATGTAGTTATTGACTCCCAGTCTGAACCTCCGCTGGTCTGCACTGGTCAAACTGGGGCCCAGTCTGTAGGTCACGTAGGGGA
>NW_026708150.1:87500-112500 GCF_902713425.1 Acipenser ruthenus | reverse complement strand
AGAGAGAGGAGAAGAGAGAGGGAGGGAGAGAGCGAGAGGCAGGGATACGAGAGAGAGAGAGGGAGAGAGAGAGAGAGAGAGAGGGGAGGGAGAAAGGTAGAGAAGGAGAGAGGAGAGGTAGGGATAAGAGAGAGAGAGGAGGGGAAGAAAGAGAGAGGAGGGGAGAGAGAGGAAGGTAGAGACAGAGGGAGAGAGAGGAGAGGGAGAGAGGGGAGGGTGAAAGAAGGAGAGAGGGCGGGAGAGGAAGGTAGAGACAGAGGGAGAGAGAGCAGAGGGAGAGAGGGGAGGGAGAAAGAGGGAGTGAGCGAGAGTGCGACTGGATTTCGAGAGGGTCGTATTCACAAAGCAAGAGCACACTGGGATATGAACCTACCCGAAAGAGAAGGCTTCTCAACGTCTCCATGGCTACAGTGGAGGATGTCTGTCAATCTGCCACTGAAAATAAAGAGCAGAAAAGGTAAAGCATAGGGAAGCATTGTAAAGCACAGAGAGGTGTGGTAAAGCATAGGGAAGCATTGTAAAGCACAGAGAGGTGTGGTAAAGCATAGGGAAGCATTGTAAAGCACAGAGAGGTGTGGTAAAGCATAGGGAAGCATTGTAAAGCACAGAGAGGTGTGGTAAAGCATAGGGAAGCATTGTAAAGCACAGAGAGGTCTGGTAAAGCATAGGGAAGCATTGTAAAGCACAGAGAGGTGTGGTAAAGCATAGGGAAGCATTGTAAAGCACAGAGAGGTCTAGTAAAGCATAGGGAAGCATTGTAAAGCACAGAGAGGTGTGGTAAAGCATAGGGAAGCATTGTAAAGCACAGAGAGGTGTGGTAAAGCATAGGGAAGCATTGTAAAGCACAGAGAGGTCTGGTAAAGCACAGGGGGAAATCTACAAAAACATTGCGGTGAGCGTGTCAGCGTGGGTGTGTTTGGCTGGGAGCTCGGAGGCTGTGGTGGGAGAAGGGATCCTCTCTCCCGGAGACAGGAGCCTTATCTCTCCATTGCAGGAGGGGTGTGACTGGAAGAGTCGCCCAGCCCTGGAGCTCTGACACGGCGGGGGGCCCAGGGGGGCTCAACACCAGCTGAGACCTTCCTTTGAACAGCCCTTATAAAAGAGTCTCTCAGTAAAAGCACAGCAACGTGTGATAAAGCACAGATCAGTCCTATGCGTCAGTCCCCTTTGTTTTCAGTAGGGGTTGCGATAGCCAGCGTTGCAGCTAAAGTACACAGGAGTTCCGGGCAGTGGGGGTCAGTGACCCCGAGGATTTGGAAATCGAGAGCTGTGATTGGTTAGCGCCGGACATGATGGGCTGAGGCTATCGGGCGCTGCTGTTTACTTTGGTTAACTTCACTAAACCTCTTCTGTTTACAAGAGTAAAATATTTTTTAACAAGACAAAATCACAGTACAGCCATCCCTGTGGTAAACGCACAGTGTAGTAAAGCACAGAGAGGAGAATGAACCAGCCCCTTCTCAAAGTGTAGTAAAACACAGAGAGGAGAATGAACCAGCCCCTTCTCAAAGTGTAGTAAAACACAGAGAAGAGAATGAACCAGCCCCTTCTCAAAGTGTAGTAAAACACAGAGAAGATAATGAACCAGCCCCTTCTCAAAGTGTAGTAAAACACAGAGAAGAGAATGAACCAGCCCCTTCTCAAAGTGTAGTAAAACACAGAGAAGAGAATGAACCAGCCCCTTCACAAAGTGTAGTAAAACACAGAGAAGAGAATGAACCAGCCCCCTTCTCAAAGTTTAATGCTTTCGTATCCCCCTGGTAAAAGTTGTATACATAAATTAATTACAGAACAGAAAGAAACACTACAGCTTATCTTAAAATAATAATAATAATAATAATAATAATAATAATAATAATAATAATAATAATAATAATAATGATGATGTACAATGCAGCACTATTTACAGTAATGTAGTAAACTCACCTTATTTCTCTTGTGTAAATACTCCTCTCTCTGCTCCTCTCTCCTTTGCTCCTGAGTTAGCCCCACCCCTTCTCTGACATCACCACTCCCCACCCCCTACCAAGCTACACTGCCCAGCTATAGGCTGACCCCCTAACCCAATCCAACCAATCACTGATGAGTTCTGAGAGCCCACACTCTTCTGGGAATAAAAACCATAAATATTTATTTTGTATCATTTTCTATGATTTTGTGTTGATTACAGCATTTTCAGCACTGGGGAAAACACTGATGAAGGCACTGGAGCCCAAACACTGGTCTGCTTGACTCAGTTTAGTTTCAATAACACTGATGAAGGCACTAGAGCCCAAACGCTGGTCTGCTTGACTCAGTTTAGTTTCAATAACACTGATGAAGGCACTGGAGCCCAAACGCTGGTCTGCTTGACTCAGTTTAGTTTCAATAACACTGATGAAGGCACTGGAGCCCAAACGCTGGTCTGCTTGACTCAGTTTAGTTTCAGTAACACTGATGAAGGCACTGGAGCCCAAAAGCTGGTCTGCTTGACTCAGTTTAGTTTTAATAACACTGATGAAGGCACTAGAGCCCAAACGCTGGTCTGCTTGACTCAGTTTAGTTTCAATAACACTGATGAAGGCACTAGAGCCCAAACGCTGGTCTGCTTGACTCAGTTTAGTTTCAATAACACTGATGAAGGCACTAGAGCCCAAACGCTGGTCTGCTTGACTCAGTTTAGTTTCAGTAACACTGATGAAGGCACTGGAGCCCAAACGCTGGTCTGCTTGACTCAGTTTAGTTTCAATAACACTGATGAAGGCACTGGAGCCCAAACGCTGGTCTGCTTGACTCAGTTTAGTTTCAATAACACTGATGAAGGCACTAGAGCCCAAACGCTGGTCTGCTTGACTCAGTTTAGTTTCAATAACACTGATGAAGGCACTGGAGCCCAAACGCTGGTCTGCTTGACTCAGTTTAGTTTCAATAACACTGATGAAGGCACTAGAGCCCAAACGCTGGTCTGCTTGACTCAGTTTAGTTTCAATAACACTGATGAAGGCACTGGAGCCCAAACGCTGGTCTGCTTGACTCAGTTTAGTTTCAATAACGCTGATGAAGGCACTGGAGCCCAAACGCTGGTCTGCTTGACTCAGTTTAGTTTCAATAACACTGATGAAGGCACTGGAGCCCAAACGCTGGTCTGCTTGACTCAGTTTAGTTTCAATAACACTGATGAAGGCACTGGAGCCCAAACGCTGGTCTGCTTGACTCAGTTTAGTTTCAGTAACACTGATGAAGGCACTGGAGCCCAAACGCTGGTCTGCTTGACTCAGTTTAGTTTCAATAACACTGATGAAGGCACTAGAGCCCAAACGCTGGTCTGCTTGACTCAGTTTAGTTTCAGTAACACTGATGAAGGCACTGGAGCCCAAACGCTGGTCTGCTTGACTCAGTTTAGTTTCAATAACACTGATGAAGGCACTGGAGCCCAAACGCTGGTCTGCTTGACTCAGTTTAGTTTCAATAACACTGATGAAGGCACTAGAGCCCAAACGCTGGTCTGCTTGACTCAGTTTAGTTTCAATAACACTGATGAAGGCACTAGAGCCCAAACGCTGGTCTGCTTGACTCAGTTTAGTTTCAGTAACACTGATGAAGGCACTGGAGCCCAAACGCTGGTCTGCTTGACTCAGTTTAGTTTCAATAACACTGATGAAGGCACTGGAGCCCAAACGCTGGTCTGCTTGACTCAGTTTAGTTTCAATAACACTGATGAAGGCACTAGAGCCCAAACGCTGGTCTGCTTGACTCAGTTTAGTTTCAATAACACTGATGAAGGCACTAGAGCCCAAACGCTGGTCTGCTTGACTCAGTTTAGTTTCAATAACACTGATGAAGGCACTAGAGCCCAAACGCTGGTCTGCTTGACTCAGTTTAGTTTCAGTAACACTGATGAAGGCACTAGAGCCCAAACGCTGGTCTGCTTGACTCAGTTTAGTTTCAATAACACTGATGAAGGCACTAGAGCCCAAACGCTGGTCTGCTTGACTCAGTTTAGTTTCAATAACACTGATGAAGGCACTGGAGCCCAAACGCTGGTCTGCTTGACTCAGTTTAGTTTCAATAACACTGATGAAGGCACTAGAGCCCAAACGCTGGTCTGCTTGACTCAGTTTAGTTTCAATAACACTGATGAAGGCACTGGAGCCCAAACGCTGGTCTGCTTGACTCAGTTTAGTTTCAATAACACTGATGAAGGCACTGGAGCCCAAACGCTGGTCTGCTTGACTCAGTTTAGTTTCAGTAACACTGATGAAGGCACTGGAGCCCAAACGCTGGTCTGCTTGACTCAGTTTAGTTTCAATAACACTGATGAAGGCACTGGAGCCCAAACGCTGGTCTGCTTGACTCAGTTTAGTTTCAGTAACACTGATGAAGGCACTGGAGCCCAAACGCTGGTCTGCTTGACTCAGTTTAGTTTCAATAACACTGATGAAGGCACTAGAGCCCAAACGCTGGTCTGCTTGACTCAGTTTAGTTTCAGTAACACTGATGAAGGCACTGGAGCCCAAACGCTGGTCTGCTCGACTCAGTTTAGTTTCAATAACACTGATGAAGGCACTAGAGCCCAAACGCTGGTCTGCTTGACTCAGTTTAGTTTCAATAACACTGATGAAGGCACTAGAGCCCAAACGCTGGTCTGCTTGACTCAGTTTAGTTTCAATAACACTGATGAAGGCACTGGAGCCCAAACGCTGGTCTGCTTGACTCAGTTTAGTTTCAATAACACTGATGAAGGCACTGGAGCCCAAACGCTGGTCTGCTTGACTCAGTTTAGTTTCAATAACACTGATGAAGGCACTGGAGCCCAAACGCTGGTCTGCTTGAGTCAGTTTAGTTTCAATAACACTGATGAAGGCACTAGAGCCCAAACGCTGGTCTGCTTGACTCAGTTTAGTTTCAATAACACTGATGAAGGCACTGGAGCCCAAACGCTGGTCTGCTTGACTCAGTTTAGTTTCAATAACACTGATGAAGGCACTGGAGCCCAAACGCTGGTCTGCTTGACTCAGTTTAGTTTCAATAACACTGATGAAGGCACTGGAGCCCAAACGCTGGTCTGCTTGACTCAGTTTAGTTTCAATAACACTGATGAAGGCACTGGAGCCCAAACGCTGGTCTGCTTGAGAAGAAATTACACTCAAAATAAATATGTGTTAAGAATTTATTGAAAAAGATTTTATTTTACACACGTGGACATTTACAACACATTTAGAAAGCAGCCTCTCGATTCTTCAAACACTGCTGTTGAGTTTCTTGATCCATTCTACAAACTAAACAGCTAGAAATGATTTTTTTTTTTAAATAAACAGCCATAACAATCAAAATACACACATGTATATATTATATTATATCTATCTATATATATATATATAAACCTCGATATGATATTGTGTTTTTTTTTCTTTCAATAGAAAATGCCCAATGTGAAGTTCATTCTAATTTTTATAGAACTCATTTTTTATTCCATTATTCCAACGTTGAATTTTCATTTGAATAATAAAGTGCCCTGGTACTGTGTTTGCAGGTGTGTGTTTATCTGTGTCTGTATCTATGTCTCTGTGTCTCAGTGTGTGTCTCTGTATCTCTGTGTCTCTGTGTCTCAGTGTGTGTCTGTGTATCTCTGTATCTCTGTGTCTCAGTGTGTGTCTCTGTATCTCTGTGTCTCTGTGTCTCAGTGTGTGTCTGTGTATCTCTGGGTATGTGTGTATGTGTGTTTGTCTGTATCTGTGTGTCTGTCTGTGTGTCTCTGTGTCTCTGTGTTTGTCTGTATCTGTGTGTGTGTGTGTCTCTGTGTCTCTCTGTGCGTCTCTGTGCGTCTCTGTGTCTCTCTGTGTGTCTCTGTGTCTCTCTGTGCGTCTCTGTGTCTCTGTGTGTCTGTGTCTCTCTGTGCGTCTCTGTGTCTCTCTGTGTGTCTCTGTGTCTCTCTGTGTGTCTCTGTGTCTCTCTGTGCGTCTCTGTGTCTCTCTGTGCGTCTCTGTGTCTCTCTGTGCGTCTCTGTGTCTCTCTGTGTGTCTCTGTGTCTCTCTGTGTGTCTCTGTGTCTCTCTGGGTGTGTCTGTGTCTCTCTGTGCGTCTCCGTTCTTCAGTCAGCAGTTCCTTGTCTTTGAATCTCAGAACTTGGTGATCTTGTTTCCTTGTGGATCGTAGTTCACATCTGAAAAGGCACAAAGGGACACGTTGTTTTCGACAGCCTGTCGAACGCCTCCTCGAGACAGCGCCGCCAATCAGGCAAACGGCATCAATAACACGACATGCGGATTCACACTGTCCTGTCAGGGCGGGACACAGCAATGGGTCTGTTTCAACGGAAATCACTTGCACTGTTCAGCCCGGATTCATACTTACTATCCAGTCTTTGCAGGTCTGTGATCAGAGGGGGTTCGATACTCTTCTTCCTGAGTAGAAAAATACAGATTTGTTTTTGATCTGCTTGACCACACCTCTCTGTGCTTTACAATGCTTTCCTATGCTTTACCAGACCTCTCTGTGCTTTACAATGCTTCCCTATGCTTTACCAGACCTCTCTGTGCTTTACAATGCTTCCCTATGCTTTACCAGACCTCTCTGTGCTTTACAATGCTTCCCTATGCTTTACCAGACCTCTTTGTGCTTTACAATGCTTCCCTATGCTTTACCACACCTCTCTGTGCTTCACAATGCTTCCCTATGCTTTACCAGACCTCTCTGTGCTTTACAATGCTTCCCTATGCTTTACCAGACCTCTCTGTGCTTTACAATGCTTCCCTATGCTTTACCAGACCTCTCTGTGCTTTACAATGCTTCCCTATGCTTTACCAGACCTCTCTGTGCTTTACAATGCTTCCCTATGCTTTACCAGACCTCTCTGTGCTTTACAATGCTTCCCTATGCTTTACCAGACCTCTCTGTGCTTTACAATGCAGTGAGTGTTGGGACCCCGTGTATAGACTGACCTGTAGAGATGTATAGAGACTGACAGCAGCACGATCACGATGACCAGTAGAGGAACCAGCACTCCCAGTATGATCGCTGTGGGAAGCAAAACACACACATATATATATATATATATATATATATATATATATATATATATATAGCTAGGAGCTGGAAGTATATTTTCAGTATAGGGTGTATATATTTCTGCATGATGTTTATTGGGTCAGCAATCTGAAATACAGAGCCACACACAGCTATATGGTGACATCATGAATCATGTGTGCGGTGTGGAACTCACCGAGCGTGTGGTCGTTCTCCTGGGGAATCTTCTCCGCCTCGCACAGCGTGCCCTGGAATCCTTCGGGACAGAGGCACTGGAACCCGGGTCCGGCCTCTGCCGTGTCCTGGCAGATGCCCCCGTTGAGACACGGATCGCTGAGACACGGGCTCGCTGGGGCACAGAGAGGACAGGGTTTAACAAAATGTTTAACAGTGTGTGTGTGTGGATGTGTGTGCGTCACTCTCTCTCTCACTCTCTCACCTCGGTAGCAGTTCCTGGTGTAGTTGTACACGGTGCACACCTCACTCTCTGCGCACCCCTTCCTCTCGCACACCACTCCTGTAGCTGTGCAGGTGCAGCTCTGAGAACAGTCCTCCGAAACAAAGCGATCGCTGAGCTAGAGACAGGAGAGAGGAGAGAGGAGAGAGGGGAGAGGGGAGAGGGGAGAGAGGAGAGGGGAGAGAATAAACATAAGAACATTGAGCAGGCACAGACAGGGAGACACTGAGCCACTGGGCTTGATCATTGAGGTACAGATAGGAAGAGAGAGCTAGAGACAGAAATACATGTAGAGACAGGTACAGACAGGTAGAGAGAAGTAGAGACAGGTAGAGACAAGCAGAGACTGGTACAGACAGCAGAGAGAGGTAGAGAGAGAGGTAGAGAGAGGCAGAGACAGGTACAGACAGGTAGAGAGAGGCAGATATAGGTACAGACAGGTAGAGAGAGGCAGAGACAGGTACAGACAGGTAGAGAGAGGCAGAGACAGGTACAGACAGGTAGAGAGAGGCAGAGACAGGTACAGACAGGTAGAGAGAGGCAGAGACAGGTACAGACAGGTAGAGAGAGGCAGAGACAGGTACAGACAGGTAGAGAGAGGCAGAGACAGGTATAGACAGGTAGAGAGAGGCAGAGACAGGCAGGTACAGACAGGTAGAGAGAAGTAGAGACAGGTAGAGACAAGCAGAGACTGGTACAGACAGGTAGAGAGAGGTAGAGAGAGGTAGAGACAGGTAGAGACTGGTACAGACAGGTAGAGAGAGGTAGAGAGAGGTAGAGACAGGTAGAGACTGGTACAGACAGGTAGAGAGAGGTAGAGACAGGTACAAACAGATACATACAAGTAGAGGCAGGTAGACCCAGGTACAGACAGGAAGACAGGTAGCTATAGACAGGGTCTCCAGGTGATATATACACTGACTGGTATAGAGACAAACAGTTAGACTGGTACACACAAGTAAATTCACACAGGTAGATTCACACAGGCAAATTCAAACAGGTAGATTCACAGGTAAATTCTCACAGGTAGATTAACACAGGTAGATTCACACAGGGACTCACCAGGTGGTATTTTTCCTGGAAGGTGCAGCCGCACTGGCTGTAGGGCACACAGTCCTCTCCGCTCAGCACGAAGCCAGCATCGCACCGGCAGCCCTCCTGACAGAAGGGGGTGTCGCACTCCGAGGGAGCGGCCAGGTCGGCGCAGGAGGCGGGGCAGGCCGGCATGCAGGGGGTGTAGGTGCTGTTGGGGGGGCACTTCAGACCTGCGGAGGTCAAGGTGGGGGCAGAACAGCAGTGAGACAGAGCCATGTACACACAGGTACAAACAAAGACTCACACTCACCTGACACAGGTACACACAGGTACAGACAAAGACTCACACTCACCTGAGACAGGTACACACAGGTACAGACAAAGACTCACACTCACCTGAGACAGGTACACACAGGTACAAACAAAGACTCACACTCACCTGAGACAGGTACAGACAAAGACTCACACTCACCTGAGACAGGTACAGACAGGTACAGACAAAGACTCACACTCACCTGAGACAGGTACATACAAGTACAGACAAAGACTCACACTCACCTGAGACAGGTACACACAGGAACAGACAAAGACTCACACTCACCTGAGACAGGTACAGACAGGTACAGACAAAGACTCACACTCACCTGAGACAGGTACACACAGGTACAGACAAAGACTCACACTCACCTGAGACAGGTACAGACAGGTACAGACAAAGACTCACACTCACCTGAGACAGGTACACACAGGTATGTACAGGTAGACACAGGTGCAGACAGACAGGTGTAGCATATACAGACATTCACCTGGGCGAGTTAGATACAGGTGCAGACAGGTAGATACACATGTAGAAAACCGCATAGTGGTTCTGTGTGTGTGTGTGTGTGTAGTTGTATAATTGTTTAGTGGTATAGATGTCTCTCACCACAGCCCAGCTCCTGTCTCCAAGCTCCCAGCTTCACTCCTCTCTCCTGGCAGCTCAGAGCGTAGGTCTCGTAGCTGAGGCAACGCAGGGAGGGGTCCTCCAGCTCAGCGCACAGGTCAAACACGCAGTTCCTGCAGCGAGCACAGGGGGCGTCAGAGAGGCACTCACACACACAGAGACACACACACACACAGACTCACTCATCTCCACACAGAGGCATCAGACACCCACAATCTCCCCTCTCCCCTCTCCCCCTCTCCTCTCTTACTCCTGGTACTCAGCGGGTGGGATGGTCCCATGGCAGCCCCTGAAAGGTCCCGCGGGGTCCCCCATCGCCCCACAGCGTTCCGGCCCGCTCATCAGCTCCAGCTGGGAGGGGGTGCAGCCCTCCGTCCCGAACCCTGAGTCTGGGGGGGCCTCGACATCACGCCTGGGGGGGGGAGAGGGAGTTTTAGCATTTTTGTTTTATTAATATCAAAATGAATATCATTGTTTTTACTGTCAGTACCATTACTATAACTGCATTCTCTTTTATTATTATTATTATTATTATTATTATTATTATTATTGGTACCCTTGCTTGGGTTTTCTGGTGCCCTCTAGCTCCCCCTACCTGGTTCTGTGTGGTACTGCAGGCTCCGGTCCGCTCTCCCCCTCGCTCCTCTCGTTCGCTCTCCAGCTGTCTCCAAACACGTCCAGGTTCCGTGTCAGGCTCCCGTCGGGTCTCATGTACTCGTTGTTTTTGACGCCGTCGTAGTTTCCGCACAGCCCTCGAACCCGCGCGCGATACGTACTGGGCAGGACCACCTCTGAGAGGGGGGGGGGGGGGGTGAGAGGGAAAAGAGAGAGAAGGGAGAGGGAGAAGATGAGAGGAGAGAGAGAGAGGGAGCAGGAGAAGGGAGAAGGAGAGGAGAGGAGAGAGTTATAATTTATATCACCATATTAACCTTGTATCTAATTACATGTGTCTTTTTCATACTGTGTAAAATCCGCCCAGTTTAAACTCTGCTGTCTCCTCCTGTCTCTCTATCTGTCCCTTGTCCCTCTCCCCCTGTCTGTGCCCAGTCCCCACAATCAGTCCCCTGTCCCTCTGTATTTGTTCTGTCCCCGTCCCCACAGGCAATCCCCTGTCCCCTTGTCTGTCTCTTACCTGCGTGCTCTTTCCCGTCAAAGCTCACCCTCAGTCCAAAGTCAGTCTCCAGCTGGACGGACTTTGTCTTCAGAGACAGACGCAGTCCCTCGCGGGGCTGGTAGGGGGGGTGCACACTCTCTCCATTCACCTGGGGGGGGGCGACAGAGACAAGCAACGATAATTCAACATTGGAGCTGTTTATTAATCTGCTTTACAATGCTTCCCTATGCTTTACCAGACCTCTCTGTGCTTTACAATGCTTCCCTATGCTTTACCACACCTCTCTGTGCTTTACAATGCTTCCCTATGCTTTACCATACCTCTCTGTGCTTTACAATGCTTCCCTATGCTTTACCAGACCTCTCTGTGCTTTACAATGCTTCCCTATGCTTTACAATGCTTCCCTATGCTTTACCAGACCTCTCTGTGCTTTACAATGCTTCCCTATGCTTTACCAGACCTCTCTGTGCTTTACAATGCTCCCCTATGCTTTACCAGACCTCTCTGTGCTTTACAATGCTTCCCTATGCTTTACCAGACCTCTCTGTGCTTTACAATGCTTCCCTATGCTTTACCAGACCTCTCTGTGCTTTACAATGCTTCCCTATGCTTTACCAGACCTCTCTGTGCTTTACAATGCTTCCCTATGCTTTACCACACCTCTCTGTGCTTTACAATGCTTCCATATGCTTTACCAGACCTCTCTGTGCTTTACAATGCTTCCCTATGCTTTACCACACCTCTCTGTGCTTTACAATGCTTCCCTATGCTTTACCAGACCTCTCTGTGCTTTACAATGCTTCCCTATGCTTTACCAGACCTCTCTGTGCTTTACAATGCTCCCCTATGCTTTACCACACCTCTCTGTGCTTTACAATGCTTCCCTATGCTTTACCACACCTCTCTGTGCTTTACAATGCTTCCCTATGCTTTACCAGACCTCTCTGTGCTTTACAATGCTATATGCTGTATCACACTGTGCTGTGCTTTTCCTCTGGGGAGGGAGGCTCGTCTCCTCTCAGGGTCAGGTGGTCGGTCACACTCACCAGCACTCTCCTGCCCTGCAGCAGCCGCACGCTGACCCCGTACACATCAATGTAAACCTCGTTCAGGAAGGAGACGCGTCTGTTCCGAGGGCTCTGCCTGTTCCTGCCCCGGACAGTGAGGGGCGCTAGAGAGTTGGGCAGGCCGTAGCTTTGCACGAGGGTGTAGGTGTGGACGCCCTGGTAGTGGTGGCTGAACCTGTCGAAGGTGCGATAGTGTGGGTCTCCTGACACGCTGCAGGAGTCGAATTCTACGGGACAGAAAGCCCACCGCGGGGCAGAACAGCACAACTCTGTTAGTTAAGGGTGTTCGTTATTTATTTTGTTTTTTTAAACCCATTTCTGAGGGAACAGTGTAAATATGTGGTTTTTTTCCCCCTCGGTCAAAAATTAATATAGTAAATGTTTGCTTTATTGACCTGTCACTCCCCTCTCCCTCCCCTCTCCCCCTCTCTCCCTCTCTCTCTCTCTCATCCCTCCCTCCCTCCTTCTCCATCTACCTCCCCCCTCTCTCCTCTCCCTCCCCTCTCTCCTCTCCCTCCATCTCCCCCTCTCTCCTCTCCCTCCCTCTCTCTCTCTCTCATCCCTCCCTCCCTCCTTCTCCATCTATCTCCCCCCTCTCTCCTCTCCCTCCTCTCCCCCTCTCTTGCCCCTCCTTCTCCATCTATCTCCCCCCTCTCTCCTCTCCCTCCTCTCCCCCTCTCTTGCCCCTCCTTCTCCCTCTCTCTCCCTCTCTCCTCTCCCTCTCCTCTCCTTCCCTTCTCTCCTCTCCCTCCTCTCCCCCTCCCTCTATCTCCCCCTCTCTCCTCTCCCTCCCTCTCTCTCAGTGTGTAAGGCAGTGTAAGGCGCAGTCCTGTTTGATTGACTCATTCTCCTCTCCCTCCCCTCCTTCTCCCTCTATCTCCCCCTCTCTCCTCTCCCTCCCCTCCCCCTCCCTCTATCTCCCCCTCTCTCCTCTCCCTCCTTCTCTCTCAGTGTGTAAGGCAGTGTAAGGCGCAGTCCTGTTTGATTGACTCACTCTCCTCTCCCTCCCCTCCTTCTCCCTCTATCTCCCCCTCTCTCCTCTCCCTCCCCTCCTTCTCCCTCTATCTCCCCCTCTCTCCTCTCCCTCCCCTCCTTCTCCCTCTATCTCCCCCTCTCTCCTCTCCCTCCCCTCCTTCTCCCTCTATCTCCCCCTCTCTCCTCTCCCTCCCTCTCTCTCAGTGTGTAAGGCAGTGTAAGGCGCAGTCCTGTTTGATTGACTCACTCTCTGGTTTGCAGTAGCGAATCCCGTCGCTGTTCAGCACGCAGACCGACCTATCGCTGCACTGGAAGGGCTTGCACTGCAGAGACCCGCCCCTTTCACAGCGGCACTGCTCTGCACAGTGATTGGTCAGCCAGGAATCCCCCACCTGGAACAGGAAACAGACAGGGGTCACAGACACTCTCTCGCTCTCTCACTCCCAAACACTCCCTCTCTCACTCCCTCAAATGGAAGAGCACCACAAGCCAGATTTATAGAATTATTCAATAAATTATTCAATTCCAATTCACTGCCAGATACCACCCCTTTAACAATGATGTCACCGCCAGCTACCACCCCTTTAACAATGATGTCACTGCCAGCTACTCACGTTGTGATACTCCCCCTCGGGGTCGATGCAGCCACAGCTCTCCAGCGCCACACACTGGCCGTCGCTCAGAACGAACCCGGGGTCACACTGGCACCCCTCCACACAGCTACCCCCGAGGGGAGCACAGCCACCACCCCCAAACAGGTCCGCACAGGAGGAGGGGCAGGGGGGGGAGCAGGGGGTGTAGTGACTGTGAGGGGGGCAGGGCAGAGCTGTAACACAGAGAGGAGAGAGAGAGAGAGATAGGGGGTTAGTGAGGAGAGAGGGGAGAGAGAGAGATAGGGGGTTAGTGAGGAGAGAGGGGAGAGAGGGAGAGAGAAAGATATAGGGGGTTAGTGAGGGGAGGGGAGAGAGGGGAGAGAGAGAGACAGGGGGTTAGTGAGGAGAGGGGAGAGAGGGGAGAGAGAGAGACAGGGGGTTAGTGAGGAGAGGAGGGAGAGAGGGAGAGAGAGAGATAAGGGGTTAGTGAGGAGAGGGGGAGAGAGGGGGAGAGAGAGATGGGGGTTAGTGAGGAGAGGGGGGAGAGAGAGAGAGACAGGGGGTTAGTGAGGAGAGAGAGGGAGAGAGGGAGAGGAGAGAGAGACAGCGGGTTAGTGAGGAGAGGGGGGAGAGAGGGGGAGAGAGAGATAGGGGGTTAGTGAGGAGAGGGGGGAGAGAGGGAGAGAGAGATAGGGGGTTAGTGAGGAGAGGGGGAGAGAGGGAGAGGGAGAGAGAGAGAGAGAGAGAGAGGGAGGGAGGGAGAGAGAGCGGGAGGGAGGGGGGCGGGCTGCTGACTCACGGCAGAAGGTCTCGTTCCTCCAGCTCACTGTCACCCCCTCGCTCTGGCACGCCTGTGCGTAGCCCTCCACGTTGTCACACAGCGTTGAGAGCATGCCCTGGAACTCGCACAGGTCGAAGATGCAGTTCTGCAGGAAGGGGGTGGGTGGCAGGGCCGGAAGCGATCAGCCAATAGCAGCTCCATGCACAGGGCGTTGTACCGAGACTCCTCCCCTGGGGTACACTTGGGGTCGAGATTCTCACGGTCATCGGGCTGGCAGCTGGACAGAGGAGGGAGGGAGACAGAGGGAGAACTGATTCACACTGAAGACACTGAGAAAGACTTCTAGTGGAAACGTTAGTCATTGAATTTACACTGAAGACACTGAGAGAGACTTCTAGTGGAAACGTTAGCCATTGAATTCACACTGAAGACACTGAGAGAGACTTCTAGTGGAAACGTTAGTCATTGAATTTACACTGAAGACACTGAGAGAGACTTCCAGTGGAAACGTTAGCCACTGAATTTACATTGAAGACACTGAGAAAGACTTCTAGTGGAAACGTTAGTCATTGAGGTTATGAAGTATTTCTCTCAATGTGTCCGTGGTTGTGTTTTGGGGTTCCCTCTGTGCTTGTTGCACCCCTCACCTTGGGTCACTGTCCCCCTCTGCTTTCCAGCTGTTCCCCAACTCAACCACGTCCTTCGCGGGGGTCCGGTCCGGCTTCAGATTGTCATCCCGAGGGTCCGCGTTATAATTCCCACACAGCCCACAAACCTGCGGGAAGCCAGGAACTCCTTATACAGCCTCACAGGACAAGCACAGCGCAGAGCGATACAGCACAGGGACAGCATGGGGGAGCATAGGCAAGCATTGTGAAGCACAGAGAGGTGTGGTAAAGCATAGGGAAGCATTGTAAAGCACAGAGAGGTCATACCAACCCTATAATACAATTAAATAAGAATAATTAAAACAGCTGGTTTTAATGTGACATCATTTCCATCCGATACAAGCAATTTAAAATAAAGACATTTTCAGGCGGCTGCATCGCATCGCTCCCGCAGGGTTGCGTGTATTATTATTATTATTATTTATTATTATTTATTTCTTAGCAGGCGCCCTTATCCAGGGCGACTTACAATTGTTACAAGATATCACATTATTTTTACATACAATTCCCCATTTATACAGTTGGGTTTTTACTGGAGCAATCTAGGTAAAGTACCTTGCACAAGGGTACAGCAGCAGTGTCCCCCCCACCTGGGATTGAACCCACGACCCTCCGGTCAAGAGTCCAGAGCCCTGACCGCATCGCTCACACCGCGGCCCCGCGCTCACCTTGTGGTAGTAGGACCCTGGCAGGAAGATCTCCACGTGGTGAACCCCATCGAACCGCACGCTCACCCCGAAATCCGTCTGCAGCACCGCGTACACCCCGCTGGTGAAGAGGGACACCCCCGGGATGCTGCCAGAGAGGGGGGGCAGCACCCGACGACCGTCCACCTGGGACACAGAGAGAGACACTGAGATACTGAGACACTGAGACACACTGAGACACAGAGAGAGTCACTGAGACACAGAGAGAGACACAGAGACACAGAGAGAGACACTGAGACACAGAGAGAGACACAGAGACACAGAGAGATACACTGAGACACAGAGAGAGACACTGAGATACTAAGACTCACTGAGACACATTGAGACACAGAGAGAGTCACTGAGACACAGAGAGAGACACTGAGACACAGAGACACTGAGGGAGACACAGAGACAGAGAGAGACACTGAGATACTGAGACACTGAGAGACACACAGAGACTCAGAGAGATACACTGAGACACAGAGAGAGACACTGAGATACTGAGACACTGAGAGAGACACAGAGACACAGAGAGACACACTGAGACACAGAGAAAGACACTGAGACACAGAGAGAGACACTGAGATACTGAGACACTGAGAGACACACAGAGACTCAGAGAGATACACGGAGACACAGAGAGAGACACTGAAACAGAGAAAGACACTGAGACACAGAGAGAGACACTGAGATACTGAGACACTGAGAGACACACAGAGACTCAGAGAGATACACGGAGACACAGAGAGAGACACTGAGACAGAGAAAGACACTGAGACACAGAGAGAGACACTGAGATATACTGAGACACTGAGAGATACACTGAGACACAGAGAGAGACACAGAGATATACTGAGACACTGAGAGAGACACTGAGACACAGAGACTGTGAGACACGCTGAGACACAGATAGATACAGAGACACAGAGACACGCTGAGACACAATGAGAGACACAGTCAGACACATAGTCACACATATCAAACACACAGAGAGACACACACACACAGACATGCAGGGAGACAGACCAGTCACAGAGAGCCAGACAGAATACACCCTCCCTCGCCCCTCTCCCCTCTTCCCTCGCCCCTCTCTCACCAGTATCCTCCTGCTCTTGCTCAGAGTGACCGTGGTCCCGTGGATCGCCACGCTGACTGACCGCACATAGGAAGCCAGCGGTTGACCCCTCTCCTCGTTCTTGGCTGTGATAGTGAGGGGAGTGACCAGGCTGGTGTTGCACACTTCCACCAGCGTGTACGTGCACGTGCCCATGAAGGTGTGCATCACACGATCAAAGGTGTAATAGTGAGGGTCGCCCGCCACGTGACACACTGCGCCCCCTGCAGGACGGAGAGAGAAGAGCGGGAGAGTCAAGCAGACCAGCGTTTGGGCTCCAGTGCCTTCATCAGCGTTATTGAAACTAAACTGAGTCAAGCAGACCAGCGTTTGGGCTCCAGTGCCTTCATCAGTGTTATTGAAACTAAACTGAGTCAAGCAGACCAGCGTTTGGGCTCCAGTGCCTTCATCAGCGTTATTGAAACTAAACTGAGTCAAGCAGACCAGCGTTTGGGCTCCAGTGCCTTCATCAGTGTTATTGAAACTAAACTGAGTCAAGCAGACCAGCGTTTGGGCTCTAGTGCCTTCATCAGTGTTATTGAAACTAAACTGAGTCAAGCAGACCAGCGTTTGGGCTCCAGTGCCTTCATCAGCGTTATTGAAACTAAACTGAGTCAAGCAGACCAGCGTTTGGGCTCTAGTGCCTTCATCAGTGTTATTGAAACTAAACTGAGTCAAGCAGACCAGCGTTTGGGCTCCAGTGCCTTCATCAGCGTTATTGAAACTAAACTGAGTCAAGCAGACCAGCGTTTGGGCTCCAGTGCCTTCATCAGTGTTATTGAAACTAAACTGAGTCAAGCAGACCAGCGTTTGGGCTCTAGTGCCTTCATCAGTGTTATTGAAACTAAACTGAGTCAAGCAGACCAGCGTTTGGGCTCCAGTGCCTTCATCAGTGTTATTGAAACTAAACTGAGTCAAGCAGACCAGCGTTTGGGCTCCAGTGCCTTCATCAGTGTTATTGAAACTAAACTGAGTCAAGCAGACCAGCGTTTGGGCTCTAGTGCCTTCATCAGTGTTATTGAAACTAAACTGAGTCAAGCAGACCAGCGTTTGGGCTCCAGTGCCTTCATCAGTGTTATTGAAACTAAACTGAGTTAAGCAGACCAGCGTTTGGGCTCTAGTGCCTTCATCAGTGTTATTGAAACTAAACTGAGTCCAGCAGACCAGCGTTTGGGCTCCAGTGCCTTCATCAGTGTTATTGAAACTAAACTGAGTCAAGCAGACCAGCGTTTGGGCTCCAGTGCCTTCATTACTAAAACGATGGTCTCACCTGTCGAGTGGCACGCTAGCTCCCCCTCCAGGTTCTGGCAGGTCTCTGCAGGGCTGCACTGCCAGTCCTGGCAGGTGATGGTGTTGGGAGCAGAGCAGGTGCAGCGCCGGGAACAGTCAAGAGCAGGGAACCAGCTGTCTCCTACCTGTCAACGAACACACACCTGGTCAGGTAAACTCGAAGTACCGAAATAGAGCCGTACAGATTCAAAAGATATTCATAAAGGTAATATCGGACTTCTTAGACTAACAGTGCTTGGGCCTGAGACTGTATTGGACCGCACTTAGTGTAGTATGACATAGCGCAGTCTAGTATTCGGAGCTCAGTTTAGTACAGTCTATAGCATAGGATACTATACTCTCTAGTAAAGTATACTATAGCCTCTAGCCCCTAGCCCCTAGCCTCTAGCCCCTAGCCTCTAGCCTGTAGCCCCTAGTCTCTAGCCCCTAGCCTCTAGCCTCTAGTCTCTAGCCTCTAGCCACTAGCCTCTAGCCTCTAGTCTCTAGTCTCTAGCCCCTAGCCCCTAGCCCCTAGCCTCTAGCCTCTAGACTCTAGTTTCTAGTCTCTAGCCCCAAGCCTCTAGTCTCAAGCCTCTAGTCTCTAGCCCCAAGCCTCTAGTCTCTAGCCTCTAGCCCCTAGCCCCTAGCCTCTAGCCCCTAGCCTCTAGCCTGTAGCCCCTAGTCTCTAGCCCCTAGCCTCTAGCCTCTAGTCTCTAGCCTCTAGCCACTAGCCTCTAGCCTCTAGTCTCTAGTCTCTAGCCCCTAGCCCCTAGCCCCTAGCCTCTAGCCTCTAGACTCTAGTTTCTAGTCTCTAGCCCCAAGCCTCTAGTCTCAAGCCTCTAGTCTCTAGCCCCAAGCCTCTAGTCTCAAGCCTCTAGTCTCTAGCCCCAAGCCTCTAGTCTCAAGCCTCTAGTCTCTAGCCCCAAGCCTCTAGTCTCAAGCCTCTAGTCTCTAGCCCCTGATCTCTAGCCCCTAGCCCCGAGCCTCTACACCCCAGTCCCCAGTCTCTTACTGGGTGGTAGTTGTTCTGGTCCTGACAGCCACACTGGGAGAACGGGACGCAGCGATCCCCGCTCTGCACCAGGCCGGGGTCACACTGGCACCCCTCCCCGCAGGGCAGGGGGCAGGCATTGGTGGCGCCGGGGTCCACGCAGCTGGAGGGGCAGGCAGAGCCACAGGGGGTGTAGTGACTGCCAGCCGGGCAGGAGAGAGCTGGGGGGGGAGAGAGAGTCAGAGGTGTTGGCAATTTGCTTTAGAAGAAAAACAACAGTTGGTTTTTACAAAACTAGAACTAAATAACAATAAAGGTGTCAGGTTGAAGTTCTCTACTTTCCCTTTCGCTCTTTTGCTCTCCCTCTCTTTCTTTCTCTTTCTTTGTGAAAGTTCTCTCTGTGCTTTACAATGCTTCCCTATGCTTTACCAGACCTCTCTGTGCTTTACAATGCTTCCTATGCTTTACCAGACCTCTCTGTGCTTTACAATGCTTCCCTATGCTTTACCAGACCTCTCTGTGCTTTACAATGCTTCCCTATGCTTTACCAGACCTCTCTGTGCTTTACAATGCTTCCTATGCTTTACCAGACCTCTCTGTGCTTTACAATGCTTCCCTATGCTTTACCAGACCTCTCTGTGCTTTACAATGCTTCCCTATGCTTTACCAGACCTCTCTGTGCTTTACAATGCTTCCCTATGCTTTACCAGACCTCTCTGTGCTTTACAATGCTTCCCTATGCTTTACCAGACCTCTCTGTGCTTTACAATGCTTCCCTATGCTTTACCAGACCTCTCTGTGCTTTACAATGCTCCCCTATGCTTTACCAGACCTCTCTGTGCTTTACAATGCTTCCCTGTGCTTTACCACACCTCTCTGTGCTTTACAATGCTTCCCTTTGCTTTACCAGACCTCTCTGTGCTTTACAATGCTCCTCTATGCTTTACCACACCTCTCTGTGCTTTACAATGCTTCCCTATGCTTTACCAGACCTCTCTGTGCTTTACAATGCTTCCCTATGCTTTACCAGACCTCTCTGTGCTTTACAATGCTCCTCTATGCTTTACCACACCTCTCTGTGCTTTACAGTGCTTCCCTATGCTTTACCAGACCTCTCTGTGCTTTACAATGCTTCCCTATGCTTTACCAGACCTCTCTGTGCTTTACAATGCTTCCCTATGCTTTACCAGACCTCTCTGTGCTTTACAATGCTTCCCTATGTTTTACCAGACCTCTCTGTGCTTTACAATGCTCCTCTATGCTTTACCACACCTCTGTGTGCTTTACAATGCTTCCCTATGCTTTACCAGACCTCTCTATGCTTTACAATGCTTCCCTATGCTTTACCAGACCTCTCTGTGCTTTACAATGCTTCCCTATGCTTTACCAGACCTCTCTGTGCTTTACAATGCTCCCCTATGCTTCCCCATGGTTTCCCATGCTGTCCCTGTGCTGTGTGTTGAAGTCAGTTCTCTGGCACTCACGACAGAACGTCTTGTTCCTCCAGGAGATTATGATGCCCGCCTGGGCACAGAGGGAGGCGTAGCTCTGCAGAGCCTGGCAGAGCTCCACGGCGCCACCTCCAGTTGCACACGCATCGTACACGCAGCTCTCCAGAAACACGTCAGGGGCCACTGCTGAGTGACACGGCTGGAACACGCCTGAGCAAAGACAACGACATAGTTTACCACAGTTTGCCATGTTTATTAATATGCTTTACCAGACCTCTCTGTGCTTTGCAATGCTTCCCTATGCTTTACCAGACCTCTCTGTGCTTTACAATGCTTCCCTATGCTTTACCAGACCTCTCTGTGCTTTACAATGCTTCCCTATGCTTTACCACACCTCTCTGTGCTTTACAATGCTTCCCTATGCTTTACCAGACCTCTCTGTGCTTTACAATGCTTCCCTATGCTTTACCAGACCTCTCTGTGCTTTACAATGCTTCCCTATGCTTTACCAGACCTCTCTGTGCTTTACAATGCTCCCCTATGCTTTACCAGACCTCTCTGTGCTTTACAATGCTTCCCTATACTTTACCAGACCTCTCTGTGCTTTACAATGCTTCCCTATACTTTACCAGAACTCTCTCTGCTTTACAATGCTTCCCTATGCTTTACCATACCTCTCTGTGCTTTACAATGCTTCCATATGCTTTACCACACCTCTCTGTGCTTTACAATGCTTCCATATGCTTTACCACACCTCTCTGTGCTTTACAATGCTTCCCTATGCTTTACCACACCTCTCTGTGCTTTACAATGCTTCCCTATGCTTTACCACACCTCTCTGTGCTTTACAATGCTTCCCTGTGCTTTACCATGCTTTATTACACTGTGCTGTGGTTTTACTGCAGGGGGTCGACACTTGTGTAAAAGTTGCTCACCCTTGGGGTCCGTGATCATGCCACAGCTGGTGGGCTTCTTAGCCTCGCTCTCGACCTTCGGGTCACACGTGTCCACGCCCCCGTCATGTGAGCACCTGGACACACGCACATACAGACACGCACACACAGAAAAGTGAGAAGAATGTAAATCAGAACATACAGCAGCTTGGAAGAACAGAATCTCCCCTGACTGTGTGACTCCCCCCATGCACATCACGCGGCCGTGCCTTCACCAGGGGAGACCCTCGGGGACCCCTGCGCTCCCCTGACTGTGTGACTCCCCCCTGCACACCACGCGGCCGTGCCTTTACCAGGGGAGACCCTCAGAGATCAGTGTAGTACAGTCTATATCAGTCTAGTATAGTCTCTATCACAGTCTAGTACAGTCTATATCAGTCTAGTACAGTCTCTATCACAGTCTAGTACAGTCTCTATCACAGGCTAGTACAGTCTCTAGCAAAGAGTAGGATAAAGAGGGACAGCATGGGAGAGAGAGGGGGAGAGAGAAGGAGATTTAGGGGAGAGTTAGGGGAGAGAGGGAGAGAGATGGAGAAAAAAGGGGGAGAGGGAGGTGGAGAAAGGGGGAGAGAGGGAGGGAGAGAGGTGGAAAGCTGGAGAGAGAGAGGAGTGAGTGCTGAAAGGCCAGCTCTTGAGCTCCATGCTTCACTCACTCTGTCCTGTTGTCCGGGACCTGCCAGCTCTCCCCCAGCTCAGCGCTGCCCCCTGCTGGCTGCCCGTCAGGCTTCAGGTTGTCATCTCTGGGATCCCCATTGTAGTTTCCTGGAGAGGAAGGAAAACAGTCCATTACAATCGCACCCGCAACCCAGCAGTGGGATCCAGAACTTGGGGAGGGCTGGTCTACCTTGCAAGGACTTTGTTATCCTGCTTGAAGCACTATAGATGAGCAAGGATGGGAATAAGACTCCCGTTGCACAGCAGTGTCACCCATTCCAGGTTTTACTACCAGCTTGATCAGCCCCAGTGTGTCTAGGCAACAAGCTCAGGTGTGTCTGATTATTAAACTCATAGTAAAGCATAGGGAAGCATTGTAAAGCACAGAGAGGTGTGGTAAAGCATAGGGAAGCATTGTAAAGCACAGAGAGGTGTGGTAAAGCATAGGGAAGCATTGTAAAGCACAGAGAGGTGTGGTAAAGCATAGGGAAGCATTGTAAAGCACAGAGAGGTCTGGTAAAGCATAGGGAAGCATTGTAAAGCACAGAGAGGTCTGGTAAAGCATAGGGAAGCATTGTAAAGCACAGAGAGGTGTGGTAAAGCATAGGGACGCATTGTAAAGCACCGAGGGGAGAGACTGCAGAAACGGCTGTTCAGAATCCCTGTGGGTCTCTTTTCTCCGGGCACGCTGGTACTCACCACACAGCCCACACAGCAGACCGCGGTACGAGGATGGCACAGACACATCGGCGTGGTGATTGCCGTCGAATCGCACCCACAGCCCGAAGTCTGTCTCCACGGAAACGAAGGTCCCGCCCAGCCTCACGGTCACCCCCTCGGGGAGGCGGAGTGGAGGGGTCACACGGACTCCGTCAACCTGGGGGGGCGGCGGGGGGCAGAGGTCAATAAACTGGGCATTGGGAAAATACTGGAGCACACACAGGGCAATATACTGCATTCAGGGCAACTTTCAATACACACAGAGAATAAACTGGAATGTATATTCATTAAACTGTCAGTGAACTGGGCAATACAGGGTAAACCAGGCAGGATTCCTGGTGAAATATGAATTAAACTGAGTAATATACCGTACACAGGGAAATATTCAATTAACAATATTGAATCTACCGGTCAATATTCAATATACTGGTCAATATTGAAGCGACTGGTCAATATTCATGTGACTGGTCAATATTGAAGCAAAGTGGTCCATACTCAAGCGAATGGTCAATATTGAACCAACTGGTCAATATTCATGTGATTGGTCAATATTGAAGCAAATGGTCAATATTGAAGTGACTGGTCAATATTGAAGTGACTGGTCAATACCGAAGCAGTTGGTCAGTATTCAAGTGATTGGTCAATATTGAAGTGACTGAGTACTGAAGCAACTGGTCAGTATTGAAGCAGTTGGTCAATATTCAAGTGACTGGTCAATATTGAAGTGACTGAGTACTGAAGCAACTGGTCAATATTGAAGCAGTTGGTCAATATTCAAGTGACTGGTCAGTATTCAAGTGATTGGTCAATATTGAAGTGACTGGTCAATACTGAAGTAGTTGGTCAATATTGAAGCATTTGGTCAATATTGAAGTGACTGGTCAATACTGAAGCAGTTGGTCAGTATTCAAGTGATTGGTCAATATTGAAGTGACTGGTCAATATTGAAGTAGTTGGTCAATACTGAAGGGACCGGTTGATAGACCACGCTGGTGGGTCCTCACCGTGACTCTGCGTCCCTTGGCCAGGGTGATGTGTCTCTGCCCCACGCTCACGTGGACGGCCCGCACGTAAGACACACGCTGGTTGTTGCCGCGGCGCTCGTTCTCCGTCACCACGCTGAAGTCCGGTGAGCCGGAGGAGGCGTTGCAGGGCTGGGAGAGGGTGTAGGAGCAGGAGCCCTGGAAGTGATGCAGCGCGCGGTCGAACGAGGCGTAGTGGGGATCCCCCGACACAGAGCAGGTCTCGCGATCTGAGGAGGAGCCAGGACACACACACCACAGATTCAGATAGGACCTTCATCGCTGTGTCTCAGTGTGTGTGTGTGTGTGTGTGCGTGTCTCAGTGTGTGTCTCAGTGTCTCTCAGTGTGTGTCTCAGTGTCTCTCAGAGTGTGTCTCAGTGTCTCTCAGTGTGTGTCTCAGTATCTCAGTGCGTGTCTCAGTATCTCAGTGCGTGTCTCAGTATCTCTAAGCGTGTGGGCGTGTCTCTCAGCGTGTGGGCATGTCTCGTACCCAGGGCATGGCAGCCGTACTCCCCCTCCTGCAGCTCGCAGACCTCGGCTCCAGTGCAGCTCGTCTCCTCACACTCAATCCGGTTCTGACCCAAACAGGAGCAGCGCTGGAAGCAGCCGGGCAGGAACCAGCTCTCGTCCGTCTGCAGCAGCATGCGAGGGGATTGATGAAGGAAGACAGAGGAGTATTTGTGACGGGATTGATTGGTTATCAACCATTGATTTTGAATTGCAGTTCAGTGAATTGGTAACTGATCAGTTTATTGATTACTGAAGTCACATAGCCCCCCCCCCCATCCACGCAGCTCAATCAGATTATCAATAATTGATTTAAATTGGTAGCTACTCTCCTTAACCAAACAGAGATTATCATTATTGATTATTGATTGCCGATGTGTGCCTTGATTACTCACTGCTTGTCTACACTGGTCAATGGGTTTATTGGTCATTGATCATTGATTATTGATCTGTGCATCGATCACTCACCGGGTGATAGCTCCCCTCCTTGTCCACACAGCCGCAGTTGGACAGGGGGACACAGTGTCCGTCGCTGAGCAGGAACCCGGGGTCACACTCGCACCCCTCCACACACCCCTCCTCTGAGCAGCCAGCAGGGGGAGCCGTCCCAGGGCAGGACTGGGGGCACACGCTCGCACACAGGGAGTAGTGACTGTCCGGGGGGCAAGATAGAGCTGGGGGAGGAATGAGGTAGTTAATATACACAGAACAACAACTGGGCTGCAGTTAATTACCCTTATAAAAGTTTCCCCCATAGCAAAAGCACAGCCCAGTGTAATAAAGCATGGTAAAGCATAGGGAAGCATTGTAAAGCACAGAGAGGTGTGGTAAAGCATAGGGAAGCATTGTAAAGCACAGAGAGGTGTGGTAAAGCATAGGGAAGCATTGTAAAGCACAGAGAGGTCTGGTAAAGCATAGGGAAGCATTGTAAAGCACAGAGAGGTGTGGTAAAGCATAGGGAAGCATTGTAAAGCACAGAGAGGTCTGGTAAA
>NW_026708150.1:72500-80000 GCF_902713425.1 Acipenser ruthenus | reverse complement strand
CTAGTGGAAACGTTAGTCATTGAATTTACACTGAAGACGCTGAGAAAGACTTCTAGTGGAAACGTTAGCCATTGAATTTACACTGAAGACCCTGAGAAAGACTTCTAGTGGAAACGTTAGCCATTGAATTTACACTGAAGACGCTGAGAGAGACTTCTAGTGGAAACGTTTACCAAGTCCAGTTTCCTTAGTGTTTCTAAATTCGTTCGTTGGTTCAAATGCAATTGAGGAAACCTTCACGCAATCGTACTCAGGGTATTTATTGCCCCTGGGGGTATTTATTGCCCCTGGGGGTATTTATTGCCCCTGGGGGTATTTGTTTCTCACCTGGTAGTAACTCCCGTTGTAGCTGCAGCCGCAGGACTCCTCCCTCACGCACCCCCCGGCGCTCTGAACGAAGCCGGGGTCACACTGACACCCCTCCGCACAGGGGCGCTGGCAGGCCTGGGGGGCAGGGGGCAGGCAGGAGGGGGGGCAGGGGGAGACGCAGGGGGAGTAGTGACTGTTCGAGGGGCACTGCAGAGCTGGGGGAGAGCGAGAGGGGGAGGGGGTTACAGTACAGTACTGAGAGAGAGTCTGTGTATTGCCTCTGTGTCCTGGGCTGCTCCTGTAGCAGAATACCTCCTCCATACAGTGTGTGTGTCTGCCTCTCCCCCTTTCTCTCACCTTCCCTCTCCCTCCTCTCTGTCTCTCTCTCTCATCCCCTCTCTCCCTCTCTCTCATCTTCCCTCTCCCTCCTCTCTGTCTCTCTCTCATTCCCTCTCTCTCTCTATCTCCCATCTTCCCTCTCCCTCCTCTCTGTCTCTCTCTCTCTCTCATTCCCTCTCTCCTCTCTCTCATCTTCCCTCTCCCTCCTCTCTGTCTCTCTCTCATTCCCTCTCTCTCCCTATCTCCCATCTTCCTTCTCCCTCCTCTCTGCCTCTCTCTCTCCTCTCTCTCATCCCCTCTCTCCCCCTATCTCTCACCTTCCCTCTCCCTCCTCTCTGTCTCTCTCCTCTCTCTCACTCCCTCTCTCCTCTCTCATCCACTCTCTCTCGTCTCCCTATTTCTCTCTCATTCCCTCTCTCTCCCTATCTCTCTCTCTCATCTCCCTATTTCTCCCCTCTCTCTGTCTCACTCTCTCCCTGTCTCTCTCGCTCTCCCCCTCTCTCCCTGTCCCCCCGTCTCTCTCCCTGTCCCCGTCTCTCTCCCTGTCCCCCTGTCTCTATACTCACGGCAGAAGGTGTCGTTCCTCCAGGCTGTGATGGAGATGTTTCTCTCCTGGCACTCGCTCGTGTAGGACTCCAGAGCCTCACAGAGAGGGGGCTGCGCACCACCCAGCGCACACACATCGAAGAGGCAGTCCCTAAAGAAACTCTGAGGAGGGAGCAGAGACACGCAGAGTCACGCACACACACACTGAGACACAGACACTGAGACACAGACACGACACACACACACTGAGACACAGACACACTGAGACACAGACACACTGAGACACAGACACGACACACACACACTGAGACACAGACACACTGAGACGCAGACACACTGAGACACAGACACGACACACACACACTGAGACACAGACACACTGAGACGCAGACACACTGAGACACACACACACTGAGACACAGACACACTGAGACACAGACACACTGAGACACAGACACGACACACACACTCAGTTAAAACTCTTACATTGGGGCTGATCTTGGTGTGACAGGCAGCAAAGGGCCCTTTGGGATCCAATAGCATTCCACAGTAGGCGGGGCCTTTGTATAGCTCCTCCTCCTCCTCAGTGCATTGTGGGACGGTCTCTCCCTGGCTGGCGTTGCAGCTGGAGGAGTGAAGAGACACAGAGTTTGGGTGAGTGGTGTAGAATGGCAGGAGAGAAGGAACCATTAAATCAAATCTATACTTTATAACTTCATAATAGCATATACAAGCATAGGGAAGCATTGTAAAGCACAGAGAGGTGTGGTAAAGCATAGGGAAGCATTGTAAAGCACAGAGAGGTGTGGTAAAGCATAGGGAAGCATTGTAAAGCACAGAGAGGTCTGGTAAAGCATAGGGAAGCATTGTAAAGCACAGAGAGGTGTGGTAAAGCATAGGGAAGCATTGTAAAGCACAGAGAGGTCTGGTAAAGCATAGGGAAGCATTGTAAAGCACAGAGAGGTCTGGTAAAGCATATTATTAAACTCATATTGAAACCAGGAATGGATCAAACCGCTAAGCAACGGGAGACTTATTTCCATCCCTGGGTGAGACATACCTGGTCAGGACATTCCAGCTGTTCCCGAAATCATTCACCCCTGGCACCAGCACGCCATCCGGTCTCCTGAAGTCATCTTTGGGGTCCCTGTTGTAGTCTCCGCAAAGTCCGCACAGCGCCCCCTTGTAGCTGGAGGAGAGAAGTGCAACAGGAAAAATGGGAAAAACGTTCTTTTCCTTCAAACGTTTAAAAAAAAAGACTTCTGGTAGAAACGTTAGTCATTGAATTTACACTGAAGACGCTGAGAGAGACTTCTAGTGGAAACGTTAGCCATTGAATTTACACTGAAGACACTGAGAAAGACTTCTAGTGGAAACGTTAGCCATTGAATTTACACTGAAGACACTGAGAAAGACTTCTAGTGGAAACGTTAGCCATTGAATTTACACTGAAGACACTGAGAAAGACTTCTAGTGGAAACGTTAGCCATTGAATTTACACTGAAGACACTGAGAAAGACTTCTAGTGGAAACGTTAGTCATTGAATTCACACTGAAGACGCTGAGAAAGACTTCTAGTGGAAACGTTAGTCATTGAATTTACACTGAAGACACTGAGAAAGACTTCTAGTGGAAACGTTAGCCATTGAATTTACACTGAAGACACTGAGAAAGACTTCTAGTGGAAACGTTAGTCATTGAATTTACACTGAAGACACTGAGAAAGACTTCCAGTCTCACCTAAAATAATACATGATAGCAGCCTGCAAATATTGGTCACCTTTACTAGCATTACACCTGCAGAATTTACATGAATAAAAACAGGATAAATAACAAACATGCATGTAGAGGGGGATGTTCGCTGGTGGGAACAAATATTTTGGGGGGGGGGAAGCAATATTCATCACACCAGAAACTTACTCGCTGATCACTTTGATGTCCGCGTAGTGATTCCCATCGTAGCGCACGGTCAATCCGAAATCCGTTTCCACGACAACGTACTTCCCTGACATGAAGACTGACACCCCAGGGGCGGGGCTTACTGGAATGTTCACGCTTGTTCCGTTAACCTGGAATGAAAGGGTTAACAGTTAAGAGAAGTGTGGTAAAGCATAGGGAAGCATTGTAAAGCACAGAGAGGTCTGGTAAAGCATAGGGAAGCATTGTAAAGCACAGAGAGGTGTGGTAAAGCATAGGGAAGCATGGTAAAGCACAGAGAGGTGTGGTAAAGCATAGGCAAGCATTGCAAAGCACAGAGAGGTCTGGTAAAGCATAGGGAAGCATTGTAAAGCACAGAGAGGTGTGGTAAAGCATAGGCAAGCATTGCAAAGCACAGAGAGGTCTGGTAAAACATAGGGAAGCATTGTAAAGCACAGAGAGGTCTGGTAAAGCATATTAATAAAGATGGCACACCAGGGTAAACTAATGCAAAGTAATAAGCATTTAGACTTAACTTCTGCGGTTAACAAAACCAGAATAAGTTACCATAACAACAGAGTTAAAATGTAGATAATGTCAGTTACAAATGCTCCAAAGTAGCCTGTCCTGAAATGAGGGCAATGGCACTTCATGGGTTAATCCAGGCTGAACGAATCTGCCTCCAGCGTTCCTTACCTGCACGGCGCGTCCCTTCAGCACGGTCACCACGACGCCCCTCGTTTCCACGTGAACGGCGCGGAGGTAAGAGATGCGCGTCTGTCCGAAGCGGTGCTCGTTGCTGGCGTACACGGTGAAGGTGGGCGGGGCCACGCTGGCGTTGCAGGGCTGTGATAGGACGTAGCTGCAGTTCCCCATGAAGTCGTAGCGCCGCCTGTCAAAGGTCGTGTAGTGAGGGTCACCTGACACGACGCAGGTGGACGAACCTGGACGAGGGAAAAAATAATAATAATAATAATAATAATAATAATACATAAATAAATATCTCTCTGTGCTTTACAATGCTTCCCTATGCTTTACCAGACCTCTCTGTGCTTTACAATGCTTCCCTATGCTTTACCACACCTCTCTGTGCTTTACAATGCTTCCCTATGCTTTACCAGACCTCTCTGTGCTTTACAATGCTTCCCTATGCTTTACCACACCTCTCTGTGCTTTACAATGCTTCCCTATGCTTTACCACACCTCTCTGTGCTTTACAATGCTTCCCTATGCTTTACCACACCTCTCTGTGCTTTACAATGCTTCCCTATGCTTTACCACACCTCTCTGTGCTTTACAATGCTTCCCTATGCTTTACCAGACCTCTCTGTGCTTTACAATGCTTCCCTATACTTTACCAGACCTCTCTGTGCTTTACAATGCTTCCCTATGCTTTACCACACCTCTCTGTGCTTTACAATGCTTCCCTATGCTTTACCAGACCTCTCTGTGCTTTACAATGCTTCCCTATGCTTTACCAGACCTCTCTGTGCTTTACAATGCTTCCCTATACTTTACCAGACCTCTCTGTGCTTTACAATGCTTCCCTATGCTTTACCAGACCTCTCTGTGCTTTACAATGCTTCCCTATGCTTTACCAGACCTCTCTGTGCTTTACAATGCTTCCCTATGCTTTACCAGACCTCTCTGTGCTTTACAATGCTTCCCTATGCTTTACCAGACCTCTCTGTGCTTTACAATGCTTCCCTATGCTTTACCAGACCTCTCTGTGCTTTACAATGCTTCCCTATGCTGTACCAGACCTCTCTGTGCTTTACAATGCTTCCCTATGCTTTACCAGACCTCTCTGTGCTTTACAATGCTTCCCTATGCTTTACCATGCTTTCGCTGCCCTGGATTACACTTTGCTGTGCTTTTACTATGGGGAAACTTCTATAAGGGTTGTAGTGTACCCCCTCATTCAGTCTAGCGCCCCCTACCTTTGGGGTAGCAGGCCGGCACTCCGTTGACATTGCGACACTCTTCTGTCGCCTCACACTCGTTGCTCGTGCACTCCAGCGTGTAGTTACCAAGGCAACGGCACACCTCCGAGCAGCCGTCACCGAAGATCACATGACCCGGCTGGAGAGAGAGAGAGGTGTGGGGGGGGGTTGTGTTATAATAGGACTGATTATTTTACAGTGCTGATATCTGAGGGGATGGGTAGAGGGCTAATGTTGTTACATTAGGTTTGGGGTTGGGGTTGGAGCTATGGTTAGTGTTGGGGTTGGGGTTGGGGTTGAGGATGGGGTTGGGGTTGGGGTTGGGTTGGGGTTGGGGGTTGGGGTTGAGGATGGGGTTGGGGTTGGGGTTGGGTATGGCGTTGGGGTTGGGGTTGGGTTTGGGGTTGGGGTTGGGTTTGGGATTGGAGTTGGGGCTGGGGTTGGGTTGGGATGGGGTTGGGTTGGGGTTGAGGTTGGGGTTGGGTTGGGTTTGGGGTTGGGTATGGGGTTGGGTTGGGTTTGGGATTGGAGTTGGGGCTGGGGTTGGTGTTGGGGTTGGGTTGGGTTGGGGTTGGGGTTGGGGCTGGGGTTGGTGTTGGGGTTGGGTTGGGTTGGGGTTGGTGTTGGGTTTGGGGTTGGGGGTTGGGGTTGGGGTTGGGGATGGGGTTGGGGTTGGGGTTTGGGGTTGGGTTGAGGTTGGGGTTTGGGGTTGGGATTGAGGTTGGGGTTGGGGGTTGGGGTTGGGGTTGAGGTTGGGTTTGGGGTTGGGGTTGGGGTTGGGGTTGGGGATGGGGTCGGGGTTGGGGTTGGGGTTGGGGGTTGGGGTTGAGGTTGGGCCTGGAGTTGAGGCTGGTGTTGGGGTTGGGTTTGGGATTGGGTATGGTGTTGTGGTTGGGGTTGGAGTTGGGGGTCTCACCTCCACATACTGGTCCTGCTTGTCAAAGCAGCCACACTTCTCCACCGGCACACACCTCCGACCCCGGTACAGGTACCCCGGGTCACAGAAGCACCCTGATATGCAGGAGCCAGTGCAGTTAGACTGGGGCAACTCACAGGTGGGCATGCAGGCCGGTCCGCAGGTCTGGTAGTGAGAATTCGGGGGGCACACCACTGCAATGAGAGACACACAGAGAAGAGGGTCAGAGACACGCCACCCACAGCACTGCAAATAAACCCACAGCACTGCAAATAAACCCACAGCACTGCAAATAAACCCACAGCACTGCAGATAAACCCACAGCACTGCAGATAAACCCACAGCACTGCAAATAAACCCACAGCACTGCAAATAAACCCACAGCACTGCAGATAAACCCACAGCACTGCAAATAAACCCACAGCACTGCAAATAAACCCACAGCACTGCAAATAAACCCACAGCACTGCAAATAAACCCACAACACTGCAAATAAACCCACAGCACTGCAAATAAACCAACAGCACTGCAAATAAACCCACAGCACTGCAAATAAACCCACAGCACTGCAGATAAACCCACAGCACTGCAAATAAACCCACACGCATCAAACAAGGTTCAAGACCTGTGTTTGAGAAATCCATTCCCAGAGCCACTCTCTGTATCCTGCATCGCACTCACCAGGGGGGCTGGTGGGCTTAGAGGTGGTTGTGGTCGTAGTTGATTTGGTGGTGGATGACACTGTGGTTGGTTTGGTGGTAGATGTTGTCCCTGTTGAAGGAGTGGATGGTTTGCTGGTGGTTGTAGTGGACTGGGTCGTGGTGGATGTTGTCCCTGTTGAAGGAGTGGATGGTTTGCTGGTGGTTGTAGTGGACTGGGTTGTGGTTGGTTTGGTGGTGGATGTTGTCCCTGTTGAAGGAGTGGATGGTTTGCTGGTGGTTGTAGTGGACTGGGTTGTGGTTGATTTGGTGGTGGATGTCGTCCCTGTTGAAGGAGTGGATGGTTTGCTGGTGGTTGTAGTGGACTGGGTTGTGGTTGGTTTGGTGGTGGATGTTGTCCCTGTTGAAGGAGTGGATGGTTTGCTGGTGGTTGTAGTGGACTGGGTTGTGGTTGGTTTGGTGGTGGATGTTGTCCCTGTTGAAGGAGTGGATGGTTTGCTGGTGGTTGTTGTGGACTGGGTCGTGGTGGATGTCGTCCCTGTTGAAGGAGTGGATGGTTTGCTGGTGGTTGTAGTGGACTGGGTCGTGGTGGATGCTGTCCCTGTTGAAGGAGTGGATGGTTTGCTGGTGGTTGTTGTGGACTGGGTCGTGGTGGATGCTGTCCCTGTTGAAGGAGTGGATGGTTTGCTGGTGGTTGTAGTGGACTGGGTTGTGGTTGGTTTGGTGGTGGATGTCGTCCCTGTTGAAGGAGTGGATGGTTTGCTGGTGGTTGTAGTGGACTGGGTCGTGGTGGATGTCGTCCCTGTTGAAGGAGTGGATGGTTTGCTGGTGGTTGTAGTGGACTGGGTCGTGGTGGATGTCGTCCCTGTTG
>NW_026708150.1:65000-67500 GCF_902713425.1 Acipenser ruthenus | reverse complement strand
TTGGACTCACAGGCGCAGGCTCCGCTGCTGATGGTGATGTTGTCCAACGCCGTGTCACAGGACGAGCTCGATCCCCGCACAGCCTCAAACACCACCTGGGGGACAGAGAGGGGCTCAGTGTGACCTACAGCAGGAAGTGCTGGAATGGGGTTATTATTATTATTATTATTATTTATTTCTTAGTTACAAGATATCACATTATTTTTACATACAATTCCCCATTTATACAGTTGGGTTTTTACTGGAGCAATCTAGGTAAAGTACCTTGCTCAAGGGTACAGCAGCAGTGTCCCCCCCCCACCTGGGATTGAACCCACGACCCTCCGGTCAAGAGTCCAGAGCCCTAACCGCTACTCCACACTGCTAGAGGTGACGCTGGCCTACAGCTACAGCAGGAAGTATTAGAATGAGGCTGGGGTTGGGGTTGGGGCTGGGTTGGGGGTAGGGGTCATGTCAAGGTCAGGGTCAGTCCAGTCCAGTCCAGTCCAGTGGTGCTGGTCTCACCATGAGCGTCTGCCCCTCAGGAGCCGGTAGTGTGACTCTCTCCTCCAGCCAGGCTGGGCTCTGTGGGCCCTTCTTCTCCCACACGCCCTCCTCCCCGGGCCCCCCTCCTCTCCGCACCAAGACCCGCAGCTGGTTCTGGAAGTCCGACCCGTACATGAAGTACCAGAACTGCAGGCAGATCGACTGGGTCGAGGGGTCGGGAGATAGAGCCGGGCTGAGCAAGCGAGCTGTCTGACCGTTAGCGACGTTATCTGCTTCATGATAGATATAGTACCCAGCTGAGAGAGAGGGAGGAGAGGGGAGTGGAGAGGGGGAAGAGGGAGGGGGAAGAGGGAGAGAGGGAGAGGGGAGGGGAGAGAGAGAGAGGGAGGGGAGGGGAGAGGGAGAAGAGGGAGAGAGGGGAGAGGGGAGAGGGGAGAGGGGAGAGAGGGAGAGAGAGGGGAGAGGGGGAAGAGGGAGAGAGAGGAGGAGAGGGGAGGGGAGAGGGGGAAGAGGGAGAGAGGGAGGGGAGAGGGGGAAGGGGAGAGAGGAGAGGGGAGGGGAGAGGGGGAAGAGGGAGAGAGAGGAGAGGGGAGGGGAGAGGGGGAGAGGGGGAAGAGGGAGAGTGAGGAGAGGGGAGGGAGAACATAAGAAAGTTAAATCCTATTGGAAGTGACTCTGCATATAATGCGCAGTTCACAGCCTGCCTCTGTAAAGCGCTTTGTGAAGGTGGAACACTATGAAAGGCGCTATATAAAAAAAAATAAAGATATTATATTATATATCATTATTATAAAGATGTGTCCGTTGTACCTTAAAGGGTTAAAAGGGTTAAATACCCCCCCCCCCCCCCCTACTCACCCCCGTCAGGAAAGTCCCCGCTGGGACCCGTGCCCTCCGTGGGGGTGGGCCCACGGTGCCTCGTCCAATCGCCTTGGTCGCTTGAGTCCTGTCGGAATTGGCAGAAGGGGGCGGAGTCGCTGTTGAAGTCGCATGACGTCAAAACGTCTGTCAGGAAAGGAAACGGAGGAGGAGTTACAATATATCGCGATGTCCTGAGCGTCATCAATTAACTCAGAGAGCTTTAACTGTAATTAATACAAGAAAGCAAGCGTGTCATTTTAATTCACATTGCTCAGAACCTGCAAAAAAAAAAACGCGTGATCCCAACAAACTCCCAGTAAACTGTACAGGAGCAGCGAATCTGAAGGTGGATTCTCTGGGAGCGTTAAGGCAGGCTGACTGACTCACCGGGAGCGAGCTCTGCACGCAGCCGGACCGGGTTAGGATCGCTCCAGACCCGGGAGGACCGTCTGATTCTGAAAGAAATGAGAGGAGAATAAAGGGAAGGTTTCCATAGATCGAAAGAAAGAAAGAAAGAAAGAAAGAATGAAAGAAAGAAAGAAAGAAAGAAAGAAAGAAAGAAAGAAAGAAAGAATGAAAGAACTCGATGAAAAAAAAAAATTAAATTAAATTGCATAGAACTTAAACGACGTTAAAATCAAATTAAATTGGTTTTTGTCTTATTTTCCTGTGTGTGTGTGTGTTTACACTTTGCAATTGACGCCTGGCTTTGCGAGTTTAACACTTCAAATCAAACTAATATAAAATCTAACATGAAATACTACCGTACTGGCTTCCGGTAGAGTTTAAAAAAAAAAAAAACATTTTAAGCGATATAATTTTGTATTTTCTTTGATTACAACATGATGTTAAATAATACAATATCTAAATTATGTTCATATAGTTTTTTTTTTTTTTTAAACTTTTGGACAGCTGTATATTATTATTGTCAAAACACATTCCGTTTCAGAATCACACCCCCAAATAATCCCTGTTAATAATCCTGCCTGTATAACACAGATGGACACAGTGCAGGTGTTTAATTAACAGTTAAACGACGCACGTTAACCCTTGAATAACAGTAATAATAGTAGCATTGGGCATGGTTTATTTTTTAATGAGTTTGCATTTATTGTAGCATGGGATGAGAAAGGCTGAGCTCAGCGCCCGGCAC
>NW_026708150.1:45000-60000 GCF_902713425.1 Acipenser ruthenus | reverse complement strand
TCAAGAAGCTGCTTGATGAGATTCTGGGATCAATAAGCTACTAACAACCAAACAAGCAAGATGGGCTGAATGGGGCCTCCTCTCGTTTGTAAACTTTCTTATGTTCTTATGCTCTTATGAAAACTCACAAGACTGGGAAACTCATTCTCGGGATAACTGTGTGTGCGTGTGTGTTTGTGTGTGCGTGCGTGCGTGTGTGTGAGTAAGTCACTGAACCTCCTTGTGCTCCGTCCTTCAGATGAGACATCAAACAAACGAGGTCCTGTTGGAAGTGACTCTGCAGCAGCAGTTGTTGATGATGCAGAGTTCACCCCCCTAGTCTCTGGAAGTCGCTTTGGATAACTGATTGATAATAACAACATAGGGGTGTCTGTCTGTCGCACTTATATTTTTGATTATCTGATTGTGATGAAACTCGGTATAAAAGGTCATTTAGCCTCCCTCGCGTACTCAATAGGATCCCTGGAGACACCTCCCAACACCGTGTGGAGTGTGGGCCACGTCAAGGCTGTGATCAGGGCAAAGAGTGGCCTCACCCCACAGCGAGTTGTCCGGCCGCTCCCTGAGACCTCATTGAGATATGAAGGTGTTTTGAAAGAGCTCTAATCACACAGGGATGGACTGTGCGTTTCTACTGGCTTTATCACAGGTTGAGACACAGTGGAAACATTCTCTGCATCTTTCCCAGCTCGTTAACGCGCCCATGTTGTCAGGGTTGTCATGGAGACGCCCCCCCCCCCACCACACCCCATGTTTCTGGTGTTCATGAGATCTTTGCATGGACTCCCGTGCAATGCACAGTGATTCACTAATAAAAGTTATTACTGCATTCCTTTTGTGGGGGCTTTTTACATCACGAAAGAGCAAATAAAACGACACGCCCGCACGCAAACAGACACTGAGACACGCACACAGACACACAGAGACAGAGACGCACACACAGACACACAGAGACAGAGACGCACACACAGACACACAGAGACAGAGACGCACACACACACACAGAGACAGAGACGCACACACAGACACACAGAGACAGAGACGCACACACAGACACACAGAGACAGAGACGCACACACACACACAGAGACACACTGACACACACACACACACAGACCCGCACACAGAAACTGAGACACTGAGACACACACACAGACACACAGAGACAGAGACGCACACACAGACACACAGAGACAGAGACGTGCACACAGACACACAGAGACAGAGACGCACACACAGACACACAGAGACAGAGACGCACACACAGACATGCACACAGAGACACACTGACACACACGCACACAGACCCGCACACAGACACTGAGACACTGAGACACACACACAGACACACGCACACAGACACACTGAGACATGCACACAGACACACAGACACCGAGACACTCATACAGACACAGAGACACACAGACACGCACACAGACACACTGAGACACGCACACAGACACATGCACACAGACACACTGAGACACGCACACAGACACACTGAGACACGCACACAGACACAGAGACACTCATACTGACAGAGACACACAGACACGCACACACACTGAGACACGTACACAAACACACAGACACCGAGACACACAGACACGCACACAGAGACACTGAGACACGCACACAGACACACTGAGACACGTACACAGACACACTGAGACACGTACACAGACACACTGAGACAAGCACACATGACACACAACACAATGAGACACACAGACACACACACAGAGACACTGAGACACGCACACAGAGACACTGAGACACGCACACAGACACACTGAGACAAGCACACATGACACACAACACAATGAGACAGACAGACACGCACACACACAGGCACACTGAGACAGTCACACACACACACAATGAGACAGACACACACGCACGCACACACACACACACACACACACTGCATTCCCACAATGTTCTATACAGAATACACTAGTCATGAGAAAGCAAAGGTCAGACTCACACAGTCACTCTACAGAAAAATTGAGCAACTCTACCCAGAACATTTTTTCTCTGTGCAATAAATATACAGAATATCCAGGGCTCTGGACTCTTGACCGGAGGGTCGTGGGTTCAATCCCAAGTGGGGGGGACACTGCTGCTGTACCCTTGAGCAAGGTACTTTACCTAGATTGCTCCAGTAAAAAACCCAACTGTATAAATGGGGAATTGTATATAAAAATAATGTGATATCTGGTAACAATTGTAAGCCGCTCACCATCGCCCCCCTGTGGTCTGGCCGGGCTCCTGCGGGCTTGCCTGTAAGCTGCTCAGAGCTGCGTTGTCCTCCGACGCTGTAGCTCTGAGGCGGCTGCATGGCGGGCCTGCAGAGTGTAAGGAAGCGGTCGGAGGACAGCGTGTGTTCATCTTCACCCCTCCCGAGTCAGCGCAGGGGGGGTGGCAGCGGTGAGCTGAGCCGAAAAATACAATTGGAGATTTCAAACTGGGAGAAAACGGGGTAAAATCAATTGGCGACTACTACATTTAAAAAAAAAAAAAAATGATGTACGTGAATCCCTGTTTCTTTCATGTATTTCGTACTCATAATAATAATATATTCTGTGTGTCTCTCTGTTGTGTTTCTGCGTAGATCTACTCCACGAAAGGATTTTCCAGGCAGAAACAGAATAGAAATACACTTTTCTCCCTGGTATTACGGTTTCACACAATAAACAAAGTGCACGTGTTTCACAAATCATTACTGTGGTTTAATCACGCCCTTTTTAAAACTCATGTTTAACTTAAACAAAGTCTTCACAATGTTTTAGAAAAGGGAGGCATCGTGCAATGATAAAACGACTCACCGTTTTTGGTTTCTGTTTATTCCAGCCCTCATAACAGAAAATGCTAGGATCACAACACAACTAAACGTTGGTATGTACCTTTCAAGGTGAGGCCTGTGTTTGAACAGCGTGAAGCAGAACACCTTCACGCGCAGGAATTTTCGTTTAGAATATTTCGGACAGTTTTTCCACCCTCAGTAAAGAAAATAATTATTACTTCATAATAATCAAAATTACTTCACCCCCCCTCCCCCCACCCCCGGGCTCAGATAGACACGCTGTTCTCAATCAGGTCCGGTCGGAGGTATCTGTACGGAAGTTCTAATCCGGCGTTGCGCTCGTCGATCTCCGACCCCAGATTCCGTAGCTCCGCCTGGAATTCCGAGATCAGATTCCGAGGGGTCTCCTCTATGAAGGGGGGGTCCCGGTAAAACCCCAGCGGGATCTGGGAGGGGGGTGGGGGGGGGTCAAAGAGACGAGATTCATCATCAGAGACTCATACAGACCAGAGCTCTGGTGGACTTTACCTCTCTGTGCTTTACAATGCTTCCCTATGCTTTACCACACCTCTCTGTGCTTTACAATGCTTCCCTATGCTTTACCAGACCTCTCTGTGCTTTACAATGCTTCCCTATGCTTTACCACACCTCTCTGTGCTTTACAATGCTTCCCTATGCTTTACCAGACCTCTGTGCTTTACAATGCTTCCCTATGTTTTACCACACCTCTCTGTGCTTTACAATGCTTCCCTATGCTTTACCAGACCTCTCTGTGCTTTACAATGCTTCCCTATGCTTTACCACACCTCTCTGTGCTTTACAATGCTTCCCTATGCTTTACCACACCTCTCTGTGCTTTACAATGCTTCCCTATGCTTTACCAGACCTCTCTGTGCTTTACAATGCTCCCCTATGCTTTACCAGACCTCTCTGTGCTTTACAATGCTTCCCTATGCTTTACCACACCTCTCTGTGCTTTACAATGCTTGCCTATGCTTTACCAGACCTCTCTGTGCTTTACAATGCTTCCCTATGCTTTACCAGACCTCTCTGTGCTTTACAATGCTTCCCTATGCTTTACCAGACCTCTCTGTGCTTTACAATGCTTCCCTATGCTTTACCAGACCTCTCTGTGCTTTACAATGCTTCCCTATGCTTTACCAGACCTCTCTGTGTTTTACAATGCTTCCCTATGCTTTACCATACCTCTCTGTGCTTTACAATGCTTCCCTATGCTTTACCACACCTCTCTGTGTTTTACAATGCTCCCCCTGCTGCACTCTGTACTCACATAGTCGCTGGAGGGCTGGGACAGCGTGGCCAGGGTGAGCAGCACAGAGCAGGTGGAGTTGACCTCGGGGAGGTGATGCAGGAGGTCCGGCAGGGTGCGGGACCCCTTGCTGCTGGGGGGGGGCTGGCGGAGGCTGGCGGGACAGTTCGGCATCCACAGGTCAAAGTCCAGCTGAGAAGCGAGACGGGGAGGGGAACGTGAGAAAAAAAAAACAAAAAAAAACGGAATTCAAAATTTCGCTTCAGGCGCGGGATCGTTTGTCCGAACGGCGCCCCCTACCTGAGAGAAGTTGACTGCGGCGTGCTGCGCCGAGCAGCTGAAGATCACCATGGTAACGAACTGCACCAGCTCTGCCCTCTTCTGGAAGGACTGGGGAACACCTGCAGACAGACACAGAGACACACAAAGACCGAGAGACATCTTGATAAGGTAAAATGAAGCCACTTTGACAGACGTTTCCCCCAGTGCCCCGACTTCGCTCTACAGCGAGAGGAAAGATTTCCTCTGTGGCTCGGTTTCTCTTGGTGCGGCTGACGGGTTTAAGGATCATGCGGCTGCTCCCCACGCTAGCGTGCAGTCTGTGTTCACGGTACCTGTCTGCTGCAGACCCAGGAAGGCGTGATGAAAGAGGTCTGTGATCCAGCTCTGCAGCTCCGAGTCCTGCTGCACCGCACTGTCACTGGGGTAGAAAAACTGGAGCAGCCTTTCAACAAACCTGCAAATACACCACAGCACAGTCACACACCACAGCACAGTCACAGACCACAGCACAGTCACAGACACACACCACAACACAGTCACACACCACAGCACAGTTACAGACCACAGCACAGTCACAGACACACACCACAACACAGTCACACACCACAGCACAGTCACACACCACAGCACAGTTACAGACCACAGCACAGTCACAGACACACACCACAACACAGTCACACACCACAGCACAGTCACACACCACAGCAATCACACACCACAGCACAGTCACAGACCACAGCACAGTCACACACCACAGCCACACAACAACACAATCACACCAGTCACACAACAACACAATCACATACCACAGCACAGTCACACACCACAGCACAATCACACACCACAGCACAATCACACACCACAGCACAGTCACACACCAGTCTCTCTCTCTCTCTCTCTCTGGCTCCTCGGTACCTGTGTATAGCTCCCCACACTCTGAGACCGTCTCTGGCGAAGTAATTGTTGTCCAGCGAGTCGACGCCGCGCTCTCGTAGGTCCTCCGGCAGGCAGAGGGCGCTGTAGCGCAAGCGCTGCATGGCTCTGTGGATAAGAGCAGTCACGCCATCCAGACCACATGAGATCGACTGCCGGGAGAGAGAGAGATAGAGAGAGAGAGAGAGAGAGAGAGAGAGAGAGAGAGGTTATGTGCTGTACAATGCTTTACCACACCTCTCTGTGCTTTACAATACTTCCCTATGCTTTACCACACCTCTCTGTGCTTTACAATGCTTCCCTATGCTTTACCAGACCTCTCTGTGCTTTACAATGCTTCCCTATGCTTTACCAGACCTCTCTGTGCTTTACAATGCTTCCCTATGCTTTACCACACCTCTCTGTGCTTTACAATGCTTCCCTATGCTTTACCAGACCTCTCTGTGCTTTACAATGCTTCCCTATGCTTTACCACACCTCTCTGTGCTTTACAATGCTTCCCTATGCTTTACCAGACCTCTCTGTGCTTTACAATGCTTCCCTATGCTTTACCACACCTCTCTGTGCTTTACAATGCTTCCCTGTGCTTTACCACACCTCTCTGTGCTTTACAATGCTTCCCTATGCTTTACCAGACCTCTCTGTGCTTTACAATGCTTCCCTATGCTTTACCAGACCTCTCTGTGCTTTACAATGCTTCCCTATGCTTTACCAGACCTCTGTGCTTTACAATGCTTCCCTATGCTTTACCATATTAGATACGATTCACCGGAATTATGAATTATTATTATTAAATATTTTACCAGCGTGAATGCAGAAACTGTTTAAAAGCAACAAGTTTGACCGAGCCCCGAAGTGCTGATTTTGGGGTTCCCCCTCTCACCTTGTCAAAGACGCCCCCTTTAGCGAGCATCGAGGTCCGGGCCTGAATGTTGATCTGCAGGGTGGTCTGCAAGTGAGGCATTAGCAGCTGGAAGAGAGACAGACAGGAGGGGACGAGAGTCACTCACAAACATGAGAACACAGTATTGTGTTGCTGTATTGTGTTGTTTGTCAGTGTGGTTGTATTGTGTTGCTGTATTGTGTGGTATTGCAGTGTTGTTGTATTGTGTTGTTGTATTGTGTTGCTGTATTGTGTTGTTTGTCAGTGTTATTGTATTGTGTTGCTGTATTGTGTTGTTTGTCAGTGTTGTTGTATTGTGTTGCTGTATTGTGTGGTATTGCAGTGTTGTTGTATTGTGTTGCTGTATTGTGTTGCTGTATCGTGTTGTTTGTCAGTGTGGTTGTATTGTGTTGCTGTATTGTGTGGTATTGCAGTGTTGTTGTATTGTGTTGTTGTATTGTGTTGCTGTATTGTGTTGTTTGTCAGTGTTATTGTATTGTGTTGCTGTATTGTGTTGTTTGTCAGTGTTGTTGTATTGTGTTGCTGTATTGTGTGGTATTGCAGTGTTATTGTATTGTGTTGCTGTATTGTGTTGTTTGTCAGTGTTGTTGTATTGTGTTGCTGTATTGTGTGGTATTGCAGTGTTGTTGTATTGTGTTGCTGTATTGTGTTGCTGTATCGTGTTGTTTGTCAGTGTTGGGTACCTTGTGTAGCGGGTGTGCCCCAGGCAGGTGTCTCAGTGTTGCCACGCAGTACGCCTCTCCCAGCATGTGCGTCTTCAGGTAGTGTGACACTAACTGGTGGCAATGGAAGTCTGAGTTTCGCACCCAGATCTTAGCGAGAAGCCAGTCCGCCTCCGAGTCCGAGGGCAGGAAGACGGGGTTATCAGGGCCGGGGGTCTGCTTCAGCTGAGGGGGGCAAGAGACCCCGAGAGGGACGGAGAAGCATGTTAAAAACAGAGGAAACAGAGAGGCAGAGAGACACACACAGTGCATTGGGGTCCAGTGTCTGTGTGTTACCTGTATAGCGATGGGAAGCAGCTCCCCCTGCTGGTTCCTGTAGAGAAGGCACAGAGGAGCCGCTAGGTGCTGTGGCCGCCCATTCACACAGTTAGCCGGGACACCTTCCAGAATCTCGTAGTCCGCCAGGAATATAGTCCCCCGCTGCAACCGAGACACAGAGACAACGCTGCTGGTAACTGGAGACAAAGAGAGAGACAGAGACACAGAGACGCACAGCAAACAGAGAGACAAACACAGCCAGACAAAGACACACGCTGTCACAGACAGACAGACAGACACTAAAAGCCACATAGACACGCTGACACAGACAGACAGACAGACAGGTAGACAGACTGACCGACAGAGTCACATAAAGCTAAGTAGACAGACAGACAGACAGACGCACACTGTCACAGACAGAGACACACACAGAGTAACAGACAGACACCCTGAAACAGACGGACGGACAGACGGACCTCCATCTCCTGTGGCAGAGAGGTGCATGCTGGGAGGAATGGCTGGACCATCTCGGGAGTGACGGCCAGGTTGGGGGGCGGAGTCTTGCACTGGTGAATCACATACGGGTTGCAGCCGTTCAGGAACTGATATCCAAAGAATGAGTCGAGCTGCCAGTGAGAGCGAACATACTCTGAGAGAGAGAGAGGGGGAGAGAGGGAGAGGGGAGAGGAGAGAGGGGAGAGGGAGAGGAGAGAGGGAGAGGGGAGAGGAGAGGGGGGAGAGGGGAGAGAGGGGGAGAGGGGAGAGGAGAGAGGGGAGAGGGGAGAGAGGAGAGGGGAGAGAGAGGAGAGAGGGGAGAGGAGAGAGGGAGAGGAGAGAGAGGAGAAGGGAGAGAGGGGGGAGGGGAGAGGGAGGGAGGGAGAGAGAGAGAGTGGAGAGAGGGGGAGAGGGGAGAGGGGAAGAGAGAGAGGAGAGAGGGGAGGAGAGAGAGGAGAGGGAGGGAGGGAGAGAGAGAGAGAGTGGAGAGGGGAGATGGAGAGGGGAGAGGAGAGAGGAGAGAGGGGAGAGGGGAGAGAGGGGGGAGAGGGGAGAGGGGAAGAGAGAGAGGAGAGAGGGGAGGAGAGAGAGAGGGGAGAGGGAGGGGGCGAGGGGAGAGAGAGAAGCGGGAGAAGGGAGAAAGAGGGGAGGAGTTGAAAGAGATGAGAGGAGAGAGTAATTATTTCCCTGCCGACTTTATAAAACACACAAGTGCCCCCTAGTGGATGAAAGAAACACATCCGTCAGAAACACCACAGAGAGCCCCTGTGTGTGTGTGTGTGTGTGTCAGTGTGTGTGTGCGTCAGTGTGTGTGTGTGTCTCTGTGTGTGTGCGTCAGTGTGTGTGTGTGTGTGTGTGTTTGTGTGTCAGTGTGTGTGTTTCAGTGTGTGTGTGTGTTTCAGTGTGTGTGTCTCAGTGTGTGTTTTCAATGCTGTGAAACAGGACCGGTCTGCAGACCCTGTTACAGACACAATTACTGGAGCACAGGGCTGCAGAGCATGGCAGCCAACAGGGGGAGCAGCAGCCATGGAAACGGGGCATTAGAGGGGGGGGTGTAGGGGGGTCTCACCTGCGGTGGCAGCTCCGCCAGGGGGGCAGTTGAAGATAAAGAGGGTCTCGATCTCCTCGAAACTCTTCCACGACTCACAGCGCTGTGCAAACCCCCTCAGGTAGTGAGCATTGAATGCAGGGCTGCAAAACAGAGACAGCATTAAAAACCAAAAGACACGAGAAACCTCAGCTGCGGTGGAAAGGACTCCCGTTGCGCAGCAGTGTGATCCATTCCTGGTTTTCGCTAGGAGTTGAATAATAAGACGCACCTGAGCTTGTTACCCAGACACACTGGGGGCTGATCAAGCTGGTAGTAAAACCTGGAATGGATCAAACTGCTATGCAATATGCTTTACCAGACCTCTCTGTGCTTTACATGCTTCCCTATGCTTTACCAGACCTCTCTGTGCTTTACAATGCTTCCCTATGCTTTACCAGACCTCTCTGTGCTTTACAATGCTTCCCTATGCTTTACCAGACCTCTCTGTGCTTTACAATGCTTCCCTATGCTTTACCAGACCTCTCTGTGCTTTACAATGCTTCCCTATGCTTTACCAGACCTCTCTGTGCTTCACAATGCTTCCCTATGCTTTACCACACCTCTCTGTGCTTCACAATGCTTTCACTGTGCTTTATTACACTGTGCTGTGCTTTTTCTATAAGGGATGGACGGATGCTGATGAACTCTCTCTTGTACCCGCTCCGTGTGTATCTGAAATCGGGTCCGAGCTGCTCCAGTGATGTCATGTCCACGCAGTGGGGCAGCCCCTCACTTATAGTGCGCCACCTGCAGGACAGGAGGGTGAGATAGTGAGAGTGAGAGAGAGTGAGAGAGGGTGAGGGTGAGTGATCAAGAAAGGGTATAGAAAAGAGGTGAAGAAGGTTAGTGAAAGAGATGGAAAGTGTGAGAAAGAGTGCGTTCAAAAAAGGGATGGGGTGGTGGAGGGGTGCTGTGGGGCGATTGAGGGGTGCTGTGGGGTGCTGTGGGGTGATTGAGGGGTGCTGTGGGGTGATTGAGGGGTGCTATGGGGTGATTGAGGGGTGCTATGGGGTGCTGTGGGGTGATTGAGTGGTGCTGTGGGGTGATTGAGGGGTGCTATGGGGTGATTGAGTTGTGCTGTGGGGTGCTGTGGGGTGATTGAGGGGTGCTATGGGGTGATTGAGGGGTGCTGTGGGGTGATTGAGGGGTGCTATGGGGTGGTGGAGGGGTGCTGTGGGGTGATTGAGGGGTGCTATGGGGTGATTGAGGGGTGCTATGGGGTGCTGTGGGGTGATTGAGGGGTGCTATGGGGTGATTGAGGGGTGCTGTGGGGTGATTGAGGGGTGCTATGGGGTAGTTCAGGGTTGCCCCTTACCTGTAAGTCTCCTGTTTGCTCTGCAGCTCCAAGTTCCTGTGCTGTTTCAGCAGCTCCAGAGTCTCCCCACACACCGTCCGCGCTGAAACACACAGAGCAGCTTCACACAGAGCAGCTTCACACAGAGAGCAGCTTCACACAGAGAGCAGCTTCACACAGAGCCGCTTCACACAGAGAGCAGCTTCACACAGAGCAGCTTCACACAGAGAGCAGCTTCACACAGAGAGCAGCTTCACACAGAGCAGCTTCACACAGAGCAGCTTCACACAGAGAGCAGCTTCACACAGAGAGCAGCTTCACACAGAGCAGCTTCACACAGAGCAGCTTCACACAGAACAGCTTCACACAGAGAGCAGCTTCACACAGAGCAGCTTCACACAGAGCAGCTTCACACAGAGCAGCTTCACACAGAGCAGCTTCACACAGAGAGCAGCTTCACACAGAGCAGCTTCACACAGAGAGCAGCTTCACACAGACCAGCTTCACACAGAGCAGCTTCACAGAGCAGCTTCACACAGAGCAGCTTCACACAGAGAGCAGCTTCACACAGAGCCGCTTCAGCACAGAGCAGCTTCAAACAGAGCAGCTTCACACAGAGAGCAGCTTCACACAGACCAGCTTCACACAGAGCAGCTTCACAGAGCAGCTTCACACAGAGCAGCTTCACACAGAGAGCAGCTTCACACAGAGCCGCTTCAGCACAGAGCAGCTTCAAACAGAGCAGCTTCACACAGAGAGCAGCTTCACACAGAGCAGCTTCACACAGAGCAGCTTCACACAGAGCAGCTTCACACAGAGAGCAGCTTCACACAGAGAGCAGCTTCACACACAGAGCAGCTTCACACAGAGCAGCTTCACACAGAGCAGCTTCACACGGAGAGCAGCTTCACACAGAGCAGCTTCACACAGAGCAGCTTCACACAGAGAGCAGCTTCACACAGAGAGCAGCTTCACACAGAGCAGCTTCACACAGACCAGCTTCACACAGAGCAGCTTCACACCGAGAGCAGCTTCACACAGAGAGCAGCTTCACACAGAGCAGCTTCACACAGACCAGCTTCACACAGAGCAGCTTCACACGGAGAGCAGCTTCACACAGAGCAGCTTCACACCGAGAGCAGCTTCACACAGAGAGCAGCTTCACACAGAGCAGCTTCACACAGAGCAGCTTCACACAGAGCAGCTTCACACCGAGAGCAGCTTCACACAGAGAGCAGCTTCACACAGAGAGCAGCTTCACACAGAGCAGCTTCACACAGAGCAGCTTCACACCGAGAGCAGCTTCACACAGAGAGCAGCTTCACACAGAGAGCAGCTTCACACAGACCAGCTTCACACAGAGCAGCTTCACACCGAGAGCAGCTTCACACAGACCAGCTTCACACAGAGAGCAGCTTCACACAGAGAGCAGCTTCACACAGAGCAGCTTCACACGGAGAGCAGCTTCACACAGACCAGCTTCACACAGAGCAGCTTCACACCGAGAGCAGCTTCACACAGAGCAGCTTCACACAGAGAGCAGCTTCACACAGAGCAGCTTCACACAGAGAGCAGCTTCACACAGAGCAGCTTCACACAGAGCAGCTTCACACAGAGCAGCTTCACACAGAGAGCAGCTTCACACAGAGCAGCTTCACACAGAGAGCAGCTTCACACAGAGCAGCTTCACACAGAGCAGCTTCACACCGAGAGCAGCTTCACACAGAGCAGCTTCACACAGAGCAGCTTCACACAGAGAGCAGCTTCACACAGAGAGCAGCTTCACACAGAGCAGCTTCACACAGAGCAGCTTCACACAGAGAGCAGCTTCACACAGAGCAGCTTCACACAGAGAGCAGCTTCACACAGAGCAGCTTCACACAGAGCAGCTTCACACAGAGCAGCTTAAGGGCAGGGCAGCTTCACACAGAGCAGCTTAAGGGCAGGGCAGCTTCACACAGAGCAGCTTAAGGGCAGGGCAGGTTCACACAGAGCAGCTTAAGGGCAGGGCAGGTTCACACAGAGCAGCTTAAGGGCAGGGCAGGTTCACACAGAGCAGCTTAAGGGCAGGGCAGGTTCACACAGAGCAGCTTAAGGGCAGGGCAGGTTCACACAGAGCAGCTTAAGGGCAGGGCAGGTTCACACAGAGCAGCTTAAGGGCAGGGCAGGTTCACACAGAGCAGCTTAAGGGCGGGGCAGCTTCACACAGAGCAGCTTAAGGGCAGGGCAGGTTCACACAGAGCAGCTTAAGGGCGGGGCAGTTTCACACAGAGCAGCTTCACACAGACAAGCTTCACACAGAGCAGCTTAAGGGCAGGGCAGCTTCAGCACAGCACAGCGAGATTCCTGATGCGCTATCCTTGCACTATTGCACTGCTAATATGTAACTGTAGAGATAACTCATTGTAATCCTAACTGGCTGCATCCTAGTTCATATTGGATTCTAGTAGTGTTATTATTATACATAGCATCCTAGTTCATATTGTATTCTAGTAGTGTTATTATTATACACAGCATCCTAGTTCACATTGGATTCTAGTAGTGTTATTATTATACATAGCATCCTAGTTCATATTGGATTCTAGTAGTGTTATTATTATACATAGCATCCTAGTTCATATTGTATTCTAGTAGTGTTATTATTATACATAGCATCCTAGTTCATATTGGATTCTAGTAGTGTTATTATTATACATAGCATCCTAGTTCATATTGTATTCTAGTAGTGTTATTATTATACATAGCATCCTAGTTCATATTGGATTCTAGTAGTGTTATTATTATACAGAGCATCCTAGTTCATATTGGATTCTAGTAGTGTTATTATTATACACAGCATCCTAGTTCATATTGGATTCTAGTAGTGTTATTATTATACAGAGCATCCTAGTTCATATTGTATTCTAGTAGTGTTATTATTACACATAGCATCCTAGTTCATATTGGATTCTAGTAGTGTTATTATTATACACAGCATCCTAGTTCATATTGTATTCTAGTAGTGTTATTATTATACACAGCATCCTAGTTCATATTGTATTCTAGTAGTGTTATTATTTGCACTGGCTGTAAACTACACTGTGTTTAAATATGAAGTTTGCATTGTAACCCTGTGCTGCCCTGTAACACCTGCGCGAGTCTCCTGGGATAAAGGAGTCTGCCAAATGAATGGGTTCTAATCTCTGTAATGTATCTCCCTGGTACCTGCTCCCTCCCACAGCTCCACACTGCCCACGCTACTGATCCACTTCCTGCAGGGGAAGTGCTGCGCCGGTCCACCAGGGGGCTCCACCTGCACCTCCCTGCAGTGCCAGGCCAGCTCCGGGAAGCCCAGCCTGCTCTCTGTGTGCAGCCGGACCAGAACCAGCCTCCCCAGAGGAGAGGAGACAGAGAGGTGAAACACAGCGCTCTGCAGAGAGGAGGGGAGAGAGAGAGAGAGAGAGAGAGAGAGAGAGAGAGAGAGAGAGAGAGAGAGAGAGAGAGAGAGAGAGAGGGCAAGGAGAGAGAGAAAGAGAGAGGGGGAGAGAGAGAGAAAGAGAGAGACAGAGAGAGAGAGGGGATAATTACAATACAGTACAGTGTAATGCAGTAAAACCTCAATTCTGAAAATTACTTCCCTTTGTAGTCTGTTTTTTGTTGAGTAAGCAACGCACTGTGGAAATTCAGTGAGCTTTTAAAAAAAAAAAACACACACACACACACACACACACACACACATGCACACACACACACACACAAAGCAGAACTAAAAATAAAATAAAGATAATGATCACACGCAACCCTCAGTTCTAACCAGAGTGCCCAAATATGTGCTGCATCAGTCTACCCTTACAAGAGTTTCCCATAGTAAAAACAACACAGCATTGCAAAGCACAGAGAGGTGTGGTACAACATAGGGAGGCATTGTAAAGCACAGAGAGGTATGGTAAAGCATAGGGAAGCATTGTAAAGCACAGAGAGGTCTGGTAAAGCATAGGGAAGCATTGTAAAGCACAGAGAGGTGTGGTAAAGCATAGGGAAGCATTGCAAAGCACAGAGAGGTGTGGTACAACATAGGGAGGCATTATAAAGCACATAGAGGTCTGGTAAAGCAGGTTTTACCAGACCTGTCTGTGCTTTACAATGCTTCCCTATGCTTTACCAGACCTCTCTGTGCTTTACAATGCCTCCCTATGTTGTACCACACCTCTCTGTGCTTTACAATGCTTCCCTATGTTGTACCACACCTCTCTGTGCTTTGCAATGCTTCCCTATGCTTTTCCAGACCTCTCTGTGCTTTACAATGCTTCCCTATGCTTTACCAGACCTCTCTGTGCTTTACAATGCTTCCCTATGCTTTACCAGACCTCTCTGTGCTTTACAATGCTTCCCTATGCTTTACCAGACCTCTCTGTGCTTTACAATGCTTCCCTATGCTTTACCACACCTCTCTGTGCTTTACAATGCTTCCCTATGCTTTACCAGACCTCTCTGTGCTTTACAATGCTTCCCTATGCTTTACCAGACCTCTCTGTGCTTTACAATGCTTCCCTATGCTTTACCAGACCTCTCTGTGCTTTACAATGCTTCCCTATGCTTTACCACACCTCTCTGTGCTTTACAATGCTTCCCTATGCTTTACCAGACCTCTCTGTGCTTCACAATGCTTCCCTATGCTTTACCAGACCTCTCTGTGCTTTACAATGCTTCCCTGTGCTTTCACTGTGCTTTATTACACTTTGATGTGTTTTTACTATCAGGAACTATTATAAGGGATATTCACTATATATATAAAATATGCCATATGTAGCGGATACTTGCCGATCCTGGGCGGAGGTTCTGGAGCGGAATGTCCAGTTTGAATTCCTTACTGGTCCCCCCCGTCCCAATAAGAGTGATCAGCGGCGTGCTGAAGGTCCCAGACTGGGGGGGGTGGGATGTGACCAGGGTGACAGTGTACTGCACCA
>NW_026708150.1:27500-40000 GCF_902713425.1 Acipenser ruthenus | reverse complement strand
AGTGTCCCCCCCCACCTGGGATTGAACCCACAACCCTCCAGTCAAGGGTCCAGAACCGGAACCACTACTCCACACTGCTGCCCACACACACACACACACACACACACACACACACACACACACACACACACACACACACACACACACACACACACACACACACACACACACACACACACACACACACACACACACACACACACACACACACACACACACACACACACACACACACACACACACACACACACACACACAGAATTCTACCACTGAACCACCAACGCGACACATTCCAACACGTCATGCTAATGCAACACGCGTTGCCCTGTACCGCTTTCATGAAGCAATCCTTAAAAGTGATCTTGCACAGGATAACACTGAACTGCGCTGTACAGAGTTACGGGTTTGAACCCGGCGCCATTCCGGCTCCACACACAGAGTCAGCATCTATAGCGAGCTATGAACTGCGCGGAGCCGATATGGCGGGCTAGGGCTGCAGTGTCTAAGCGCTGGGCTGTACGGATGTTGGGTCGCATTGTTTCAGTATTACAGCAATTAACTATCAAATATCTTGCGTAAAAAAAAACAAAAAACATTTGCTTTGTAAATTTGCATTTAAATTCGTTTCCATTGCTGAGATCTAAAGAAATGGTTTTAAAAAAACAATACATCAATTAAAAAATAAATAAATAAAATGAAAAATACTCACGATATTTCTTTGTATTACAATCTGTCTAAAAAAAAAAATGTACTCGCCATTTATTTATTTATTTATTTAAATATTTCGCCGCTTTCCGAAAACTTTTTTTTTACCAATAGCGGGACAAGAACTTTTGACTGATTGGGCAAACGACCAATAGAAACATTCGACTGCTTGAAAACCGACCAATCGCAGCGCAGTGTAGCTTAGGCGGACCGGTGACGTGTCCAGCAGGGCAATGCCTTTCTGACGTCACGCTACTCCGTTTTGTTTACAAAATGGAAGGACCGGAGAGTCTGTCCCTGAATTATTTGCCCGAGAATATTTTAATAGACATCTTATCCTGCCTCGGCGTAAGAGACCTTCTTCGAATAAGCAGGTATAATGACATCATTAGCACGCTACTTCTGGGCTCACCGCAAGTGTTTGTACCGTAATTGGACTTGTATGTTGTGCAAAAACTCCTGGTTTTTGTCTTTTCAAAATACTTAACAGTAATGATAATACACGACAAAGCAATATGCATGATAATAATGATGATAATAATGATGAATCTACTTCTGTGCTTTGAGGCGCTCGATACAATGTCATTATTAGCGTTTACTGCGAGAGCTGCGCCCAAACCGATCATTCGATTATTGATTATCGCTTTTTCTTCGCTCTGTGCAGAACAGCGACCCACGCAGACCCGAGCCGCTGTGTCCGCCGCACTCGCTTCACTCTGAGCGGTGAACCAGCCCGATCCACCCTCGCCTGATTAGGGTTATTATCAAGCTGTGATGTGCACTGTAGCTGAGGTTCCCGCATGACTCCGTGTGCAGCACAGCAGTTAGGGATGTTTTTCCTGTCCCGGGTACCTTTCACAGCAGGACTACACTTACCAGAATGCACTGCGGGTCGTGGGTCGAAAAGCAGGAACATAAGAACATAAGAAAGTTTACAAACGAGGCCATTCGGCCCATCTTGCTCGTTTGATTGTTAGCAGCTTATTGATCCCAGAATCTCATCAAGCAGCTTCTTAAGGATCCCAGGGTGTCAGCTTCAACAACATTACTGGGGAGTTGGTTCCAGACCCTCACGATTCTCTGTGTAAAAAAAGTGCCTTCTATTTTCTGTTCTGAATGCCCCTTTATCTAATCTCCATTTGTGACCCCTGGTCCTTGTTTCTTTTTTCAGGTCGAAAAAGTCCCCCGGGTCGACATTGTCAACACCTTTTAGGATTTTGAATGCTTGAATCAGATCGCCGCGTAGTCTTCTTTGTTCAAGACTGAATAGATTCAATTCTTTGAGCCTGTCTGCATACGACATGCCTTTTAAACCCGGGATAATTCTGGTTGCTCTTCTTTGCACTCTTTCTAGAGCAGCAATATCCTTTTTGTAACGAGGTGACCAGAACTGAACACAATATTCTAGGTGAGGTCTTACTAATGCATTGTAGAGATTTAAAGTTCCTTGTGCTCTTTGCCTTGTTTCAAGAGGAGTGAATCAGGCAGCTGTGCGGGAGAGGGAAGTCATGTGACTCAACTTATTAATGGCTTGACCACACTGCTGGTTATGGTTAGGGTCAGAGGTCGTCCGCACGCATGCCCGATTAAATCGTTCGTTTGGATGAGACGTCAAACAAACGAGCTCCTATTGGAAGTGACTCTGCAGCAGCAGCAGCAGTTGTTGATGATGCAGAGTTCACCCCCCTAGTCTCTGTGAGTCGCTTTGGATAAAAGCGTCTGCTAAATGATTCATTAATTAATGAAATTGTTCGTTCTCTACAGAGTCTGCAAGAAGTGGAGAAGGATTGTCCAGGACAAGAAGCTGTGGGTGCACGTGGACCTGAGTGGGTACAGCATGGTGAGTGGGATATTCCACGAAACAGAACGAGGGGCAGTTCCAGGGGGCAGTCCCCATAGCCGGGGCGGATAGTAATACAACTGGTTTTGTTCAGATTGGCGCCTCTTTGCGCTCGTGAGCGCCCTCTTAAGGTTGGGCGAGGGAGGAGGTGTTTCACTGCCTCAGTGTTGTTGAGATGATGATGATGATGATGATTATTATCAATAATAGTAAAGTATTATTATTGTTGTTGTAACTGTAGTTATCAGGATTATTATTAATATTAATAATAATAATAACAGTATTATTATTATTATTATTATTATTATTATTATTATTATTATTATTATTGTTATTGATTTTTGTAATGCTAAGCTAGCAATGCATATAGACAAAGTAAGCCTGAGCTCAGAGCTGGTCCGATTCCCCCAGGTCTCCTCCAAGGTGCTGTGGCTGCTGCTGCGCCGGTACCTGGGCAGCGGGCTGCTCTCTCTGAGCCTGCGAGGGCAGCTGGGCTCGCTCCGGAAGCAAGGGCTCCTCTCCCCAGCCCTGCTGCGGGCCCTGAGCCAGCGCTGCCCCCGGCTGCGACTCCTCTCCCTCACCCAGGAGGACCTCAAGGGGCTGGGCAGCCACCACCAGCTCCCGGCTTCTCTGCGGGCCCTGGGGATGTGCCGCTGTGAGGTCCCGCCCCTGTTCTTCCGAGCCGCTCCACAGGGAAGCGTCAGGACGGGGCTGGAGACTCTCGTCCTGAGGAACGTGCCGTCCTTCTGCGACTCCCACCTCAAATCCCTCGCCTCCCAGGTAAGACTGCAGCTTCAGGGATGGGGGTGAGACTCCCGTTGCACAGCAGTGTGATCCATTCCAGGTTTTACCACCAGCTTGATCAGCCCCCAGTGTGTCTAGGAAACAATCTCAGGTGTGTCTGATTATTAAACTCCTAGTGAAACCAGGAATGGATCAAACTGCTGCTATTGCTTAGGATCCGTTCCTGGTTTTACTGAGAGCAATAAGACACACCTGAGCTTGTTGCCTAGACACACTGGGTGCTGATCAAGCTGGTGGTAAAACCTGGAATGGATCAAACTGCTGTGCGACATTATTAACTGATATAAGAGACAGGGTCGACTGGACATGTTAACAGCTTCCTCCCCCTCCCCCAGGTCTCTCTGAAGACGCTGGTTCTGTCTGGTACCTACCGCGTGACGGACCTGGGGATCGGGGACAGCGCGGAGAGCCTGGCCCAGCTGTCCCGTCTGGAGCTGCACGGCTGTGGCGTGTCGGAGACCGTCCTGCACTTTGTGGGGCGCCACATGAGGAAGCTGAGGGCCCTGCAGCTCTCGGGTCTCCCCTCCTTGACGGGGGCCGGGCTGGGCTGCATCTCCCAGCTCCCAGAGCTGGAGACCCTGAGCTTGGAGCGTTGCCGTGGCAACGGCGAGGGGGAGGGGCTGCTGAACCCCGAGGTCATCGTCGCAGCCTGTCGCCCCCTTCCCGCTCTCAGGACCCTCCGCCTGAGCCAGAGCGATTTCGGGGGTCCAGAGGCGATCGGCAAGGTGAGGGAGGGGCTGCCGGGGTGCCTGGTCACCAGCGCCCCCTATCCCTCCCCCCTGGTACTGACTCCATGGGGCACAAGCAGATGACAGTCTTTATCATGTCTTTCCAATGAATTGCTCTTTTCATTTGCCTCTTCACTGAGGTCCTATTATAATTACTGTAAGTGACTCTGCAGCAGCAGCAGTAATCTATAGGTCACCCCCTAATCCAGGGGTTCCCAACTCCGATCCGGGGGACCCCCTGTGTGCCGGTTTCCATCCCAACCGAGCTCTCAATTACTGAACTAGACCCCTAATTGAACGGATCATTTGCTTAATTAGACCTTTGTCATTGTTTTCAGCTCTTAAACAGCTGCATATTTCAAGTTAGCTCTAACACTTGAGAAGTAACTTGAACTTCAACTGTTTAAGAGCTGAAAACAAGTACAGAGGTCTAATTAATCACATTATTAGTTTAATTAAGGGTCTAGTTCAGTAATTAAGAGCTTGGTTGGAATGAACACCCCAGCAGACACAGGGGGTCCCCAAGACCGGGGTTTGAGAACCCCTGGACTAGTCTCTGTAAGTCGCTTTGGATAAAAGCGTCTGCTAAATGACTCATAATTATTATTATTATTATTATTATTATTATTATTATTATTATTGTTAGTACGTCTTACTGTTTAAGGGGTGGTTGCATATCATTATGATCCACTCCTGTTCGTTTAGTTTAGTAGAATAGTTTTATTTTTTTTAAAATTTTTAATTTTTTTGCATTGTCGTCTCCTTAATGTTTACACTAGGGATGGGAGTCAGACTCGCGTTGCGTAGCGGCTTGATCCATTCCTAGGCAGATTTGATATATAGATTTCATTCTCTCATCCTTAGTGTTTCTGTTGAAGTCTCTCTCAGGTGCTTGTGATGTCATTTTACTGCTCGGTGAAGGACGTCTACAGGGATGGGAGTCAGACTCGCGTTGCGTAGCAGCTTGATCCATTCCTAGTCAGATTTGATATATAGATTTCATTCTCTCATCCTTAGTGTTTCTGTTGAAGTCTCTCTCAGGTGCTTGTGATGTCATTTTACTGCTCGGTGAAGGATGCCTACAGGGATGGGAGTCAGACTCGCGTTGCACAGCAGTCTGATCCAATGCATTGAATTGCATTACAGTTCAATGATACTTGAAGCTGTATCGTTTTGTATTGATTTTTGATTGATATATAAATTATAAAGTGCCGTAATATTGCAGCCAAATAAAATACTATTGATATATAATTCGTGTGATGTTTTATTTTTAACTATTTTATTTCTTATGTTTGAGAGGCGACAATTTTAGGATCTCTCTCTCTCTCTCTCTCTCTCTCTCTCTCTCTCTCTCTCTGTCCCTCCCAGCCTATCACTGTGCGTTGACCCCTGACTCACCCAGTCTCTCTCTCTCTCTCTCTCTCTCTCTCTCTCTCTCTCTCTCTCTCTCTCTCTCTCTCTCTCTCTCTCTCTCTCTCTCTCTCTCTATATATATATATATAGTTTGAGAAAAAGGAAAACTGCTGTGTACCAAAATGATCAATAAAAAAAGGATATTTCAGGCACTTAAAAAGGTAGAATAATTGATTACAAATCAATTATCAGGACGTTTCGGACTACAAGTCCTTCATCGTCTGAATACAAAAAACCACAGTGCTTTAAAGTTGATAAAAAAAATAAACAAGTAGTCTTTAAACAAAATTCCAGAATGATGATGATGATGATGAAGATGATGTTGATGATGAAGATGATGATGATGATGATGATGAAGATGATGACCTCAGAACAGAATGTTCATTCCAAATGGCTCCGAAGTGCCGAGTTTGAAAATAAGTTCACATTCCTTTTGTTTCCTAACAGCATTGGTTCCATAATTTAGATCTTTTATTTGACATGTCATGTAATCAAAGAAACTAGAAAAATGATCTCCCTTAAAAAAAAAAAAATTAAAAAAAAAATAGTCTACCGGAAGCCATAATAGTAGGACAGTAGTATTTCATGTTAGATTTCAGAAATGTCACATTGTCAGTTTTGTCGTGAAGTATCTGTAAAACTCCAAAGCGGTGTGCGGTTCAATATGTTAACAAGGTAACATTATCCAGCAGGTTTCACTCCGCTTTATGAAGCAGAATCAGTTCATTCTATAGGGTGATGCATATTTTTTCACACACGAATGCGTACATAAAGGGTAGGATTCAGCAGTCTTGAGGTGTTCCACACATCTGCACTCGCCCCGCCAGGTGTGGCTCAGAACGCGACCTGCTGCCCACGTCAGCCTGGGAAAGTTCGAGCGTCCCGTCGTCACCTTTTCGGACTTTATGACGTGTCAGCGGCGGTTCCTTTGAAGTGCGCGCATTGCGCTTGTGTGAAATATGACAGGCAGCGCGGGTAAGGTGTGTGCCCGGCTGCCGTGGGTTCAACGCGTAATGAATTAACAGCCCTGATAATAACACACGGCCATAAACTTGCACGCCGCGCTCCCACGCCAACACTCGCGCACTCAGACAGAAACACGGGGCGCAGGCTACAGGGGAGAGTTAGGTACGCTCATATAGAAGACAACACAATAGCATCATACAGCTGGAATAATGCCTAAATGCGGTTTGTTACCCCCGCACGCTTCTCATTATATGATCTGTAGAGAATCGTGCTATTATATGGTTTTAAACGCCAATTACAATTCAACCGAAAGGTTTTAAAAAAATTAAATACAGCTGCAAGCCAGCTGATGAGATTCAAAATCTTTTTTTTAAATAATAATAATAATAATAATTTTAATGTAATAATAATAATAATATTAAATCGTGCACATGACGATTTGAAGAGAAGAAAAAACATCTTAATATGATTATTCCAAAATAGTTTATAGTTTTTTTAATGTGTGTGTATTAATTGTGTGAATTCCAGTTTTTTAATACCGCTGTTGTATAAATATGCATTATCAATCAATCAATCAATTAATCAATATTTATTTTATATAGCGCCTTTCGTAGTGGACCATCATCACAAAGTGCTTTACAAGATAGCGAGGAACAATGCATAATACATTAAATACAGTGAGATACAGCCTGGCACAGTCCATTAAATACAAACAGTACAAAACAATGCAAATACATGAAATACAGTGAAATACAGCCTGGCACAGTCCATTAAATACAAACAGTACAAAACAATGCAAATACATTAAATACAGTGAAATACAGCCTGGCACAGTCCATTAAATACAAACAGTACAAAACAATGCAAATACATTAAATACAGTGAAATACAGCCTGGCACAGTCCATTAAATACAAACAGTACAAAACAATGCAAATACATTAAATACAGTGAAATACAGCCTGGCCCAGTCCATTAAATACAAACAGTACAAAACAATGCAAATACATTAAATACAGGCATAATACAATTAAATACAAGGCTAGGATGTGAATTCTAGACATTGTGGATGCGTGTGTCATACAGAATCATACGAATAAGATGGAAAACCTGAAATAGCAATTTAAACAGCAGCTAATAACAGATATCAGACTTGAAGAGCATTGAAAGCGAGAGAGAACAAGCTGGTCTTGAGAGCTGATTTTGAAGCGAGAATTTTCCCGATTCTATCCCACAGTATAAAGATCAAATGGGACCGAGCCTCGAGGTGACTACAAACGAGTGTTTAATACAGAGAGAAAAAACTAAAATCCCTGAGACGTGTGAGTGTGGGAGCCGCTTCTGGTCTGCGTTCTCCTGGGAAAGCGCGCAGATCCCCCCCACCTCTCTATCTCTCCCACTTCTCTATCTCTCCCACTTCTCTCTCTGTCCCTCACCTCTCTCCCTCACCTCTCTCTCCCCCTCCCACCTCTCCTCGCTTTTATTACCTGTTAACGCAATACAAACCTCTCTATCTCTCCCAACACCTCCGCACACTTCTCAAGCGCTGTTTCCTGGACAGAGCGTGCAAAGGGGTGCTAATGGAGACAAGGGAACGCGTGTCTGAGTGACAGGGCGTGGCCTTATCTGACCCTAAAACATGTGAGACGCGCTCCCCATTCACATCAAACAAACAAACGCCGGAAAAGCTCCCGGGAGGCGAAGCTGCTCGTGTCCTCATCACACAACCTCCCCCTCACCCCTCCTCCCACACACACACACACACACACACACACACACACATACACGCACACGCACACGCACACGCACACGCACACGCACACGCACACTTTAACTTCGCACAGGGAAGCGCGTATTAAAACAATGCGTTTTCAGCATATGAAATGCAGGACACGCACTTGGTTGCATTCATACATTGCAGTGCAGACATGGCGGGTTTATTTTCTGAATTGGCTCAGGGCTCAGGCACACACGTAAAGGATCGCTTTACATTACAATGCTGTGCCGGTTGTTTCTCATCAATAGGAATCTCAGGATTGCCTTTTTTCCCCCCTTTGCTAAATAACACACATACACACGCACGCACGCACGCACGCACGCACGCCCGCACGCACGCACATACACACACACATATATATATATATATATATATATGTCGGCTTTATTTTCTGAATTGACTCAGGGTCCCCTTTAAAATGACCACTGCTCTTTGAAGTTCCTTCCCCGCGGGTCCCCTTTGATCTCCGAAACGCGCGCATCAAACGCGAGTGTTATGATACCGGAACTCAATTCAGCCTGCCACAGACTATCTAGATAGATAGATAGATAGATAGATAGATAGATAGATAGATAGATAGATAGATAGATAGATAGATAGATAGATAGATAGAGAGAGATAGACAGATATTGATATTTACAGATATAGATAGATAGAGAGATACAGAGAGATATAGATAGATAGACAGATAGATAGATAGATAGTGAGACAGATAGATAGATAGATAGATAGATAGATAGATAGAGAGATAGACAGATCGATGGATGTGATAGATAGTGAGATAGACAGATCGATGGATGTGATAGATAGTGAGATAGACAGATCGATGGATGTGATAGATAGTGAGATAGACAGATCGATGGATGTGATAGATAGTGAGATAGACAGATCGATGGATGTGATAGATAGTGAGATAGACAGATCGATGGATGTGATAGATAGATAGACAGATCGATGGATGTGATAGATAGATAGATAGACAGATCGATGGATGTGATAGATAGATAGACAGATCGATGGATGTGATAGATAGTGAGATAGACAGATCGATGGATGTGATAGATAGATAGACAGATCGATGGATGTGATAGATAGATAGATAGACAGATCGATGGATGTGATAGATAGTGAGATAGACAGATCGATGGATGTGATAGATTTCGAAACAAACATCAACTCTAGATTCGATATTTTTTTTATAAAGAATTTTATTCAAAAATATATGTATATCCCTTGAAATATATAAAATATTAATAAATATTTGTGCTGAAGGAAATGTGTTCTATAGATATAGATATAGATATATACATGTACACATACACAAAATACATTGCACTGAGCTGCGTTTCAATGCACTTCATAAATCTTATGTACGTTTCTATATTTACAATTCGATCTTGTATGCAGCTATTCTCTCTCGGCATTCTCCGCTATACAAAATACACAGTTATACAACTATTTAAAAAAAAAAAATACAGAAATGATTAATCTGCCCCCAAGAGACCCCGAACGCGCGGGGTTGGATCGCGGCACAATACCTAAGATCATAAGAAAGTTTACAAACGAGAGGAGGCTCCATTCAGCCCATCTTGCTCGTTTGGTTGTTAGTAGCTTATTGATCCCAGAATCTCATCAAGCAGCTTCTTGAAGGATCCCAGGGTGTCAGCTTCAACAACATTACTGGGGAGTTGGTTCCAGACCCTCACATAACAAGGCATGGCATTAAAAGGTTGAATATGAAAATATAAATATGTATTTCTCTGTGTTATTTACAATGTTAAAGCACGTGGCTTCTAATACCGTAGAGCTTCGCTCGGCTATACACCATTGCGTTGATACGTCTATATATTAACTAGTTACAATTCAGAAATTCACTTCGGTTTTTTTTAACCCCTAAGGTAACATGCATGCTATATAACAACAGTATACACATTTCTTCCATATATATATATATATTAGGATTAACAGGGTCAATATGCGTTAGGCTGACACGCCAGTTTTATGGCCAGGGTCGCCACACTGCGTTGGAGTGGCTGTGGCCGATTTTGGAGCTCATAGGCGCGCAGGAGACCGCGTTGGGGTGCCTGAAAGCCAGCGGTGCCCTCTCCCCACTGCGCGGGCGTGTGGCTCCGGTTCTCCGCTGTTTTTGTGGAGGGGAGGAAGCGGCAGGGGTCAGCGAGACACCGCTAGTGCCCCAACCGGTCACCAAGCGCTGCAGCCGGCGTGCGGACGGCTCAGGTGCCGCTGCGGTCTCCACCGGAGAGGTTTCAGGGGAGGAGTAAAGCTGCCGCCCGGCCGAGTTCCTAGACTGGGTGTGGTGCGTCATATACTGGGAGAAACTGGCTGCCAGTGTCGGTCCCGTGCAGCGCTGGGTTTCGGATGTTTGGCTGCACGCTTGCCGCAGGAAGCTGGCCGTCCGAGTGAGGCAGTCTTGGAAGCCGTCGTGGTAACCGCGTTGGGATTCGGTGGCGTCCCTAGCAACCTGACGCAGCCGCTGGCGCTGCTCCGCGCCGTCGCAGGCACGTTCTCTCCGCAGAAACGCGACCGCGCTCTCCAGAATCTCCGCTTTTTCCACTTTGGGGTTGGTTAATTTCTGTCGGCAGAAGAAAAAGAGCAGAGACCCAGGTTAGGTTAACGCGCAGAAACCTCTCCCAAAAAATAAAAAAAAATGCTGTTTAAACTTTGAAACAAGTCGCCTCTTATTTATATAATAATAATAATAATTTCTTTCTTAGCAGACGCCCTTATCCAGGGCGACTTACAAGATATCACATTATTTTTACATACAATTACCCATTTATACAGTTGGGTTTTTACTGGAGCAATCTAGGTAAAGTACCTTGCTCAAGGGTACAGCAGCAGTGTCCCCCACCTGGGATTGAACCCACGACCCTCCGGTCAAGAGTCCAGAGCCCTGACCACTACTCCACACTCCACACTCCAATATTTGTATTCTAGCGAGGTTTATTTATGTATTTTATATAACATACTGAATGCATTTCCTTTCTGTAGAAACAACCATTCTCAGAAAAAAAAAAATATCACAAAATAAATAAATAAATAAACTTGTTTCTTCAACGGGTCCTGAATGATAGCTCTCTGGCTGGCTGTCTATCAAACTGCCTGTCTGTTATATTATTTATGTATCCCAGGCGACTCACACAAGTGCTAATAAATATTATTATTTATTTCTTAGCAGACGCCCTTATCCAGGGCGACTTACAATTGTTACAAGATATCACATTATTTTTACATACAATTACCCATTTATACAGTTGGGTTTTTACTGGAACAATCTAGGTAAAGTACCTTGCTCAAGGGTACAGCAGCAGTGTCCCCCACCTGGGATTGAACCCACGACCCTCCGGTCAAGAGTCCAGAGCCCTGACCACTACTCCACACTGCTGCCCATAAATACATCAATAAATAATAACAGGCTTACCTTCATCTGCGCGTTTTCCAGCAGCAGTATTCTCAAAGACTCCAGGCTGTGGTTCATTCTCTCCCGCCTCCGTTTCTCAATCAGCGGCTTTAGGAGCTGGAGAAGAAAAAAAAAAAAGGTTTTTAGCGTCTGAAAATCAGTTCTAATGATTAAATATCCCTTTGGAGATTTTGAAGAGTTTTTTTTCTTTTTTTTTAAAATAGAATTCATTTTACCTTTTTGTGCTGCTTCCGGTCCTCGATCTGCGTAACTCCTGTTAATTTCATGTTGCCCGTCAATTTCATAATCAATTCGGTCAGGAACTTTTATCAAATCTTTATCAATGAATGTTCTTTTGGAGCGCAAACCCAGTATTTATAGAGACTGGTGAGTCCCCTCCCCTTTCCCGCGGAACTGCCCCGCCCCTCTAGCTCTGTATGGCTACTGTAGCCCTCTAACCACGCCCACCTCTCTTTGCTGTAGCCCTGTAACCACGCCCACCTCTCTTTGCTGTAACCCTGTAACCACGCCCACCTCTCTTTACTGTAGCCCTGTAACCACGCCCACCTCTCTTTACTGTAGCCCTGTAACCCCCCACCCCCCGTATGGCTCACAACTGCTCTCGTGGCTGTCAGCTTGGGAAAGTTCGAGCGTCCCGTCGTCACCTTTTCGGTTTTTATGACGTGTCAGCGGCGGTTCCTTTGAAGTGCGCGCATTGTGTTTGTGTGAAATATGACAGGCAGCGCGGGTAAGGTGTGTGCCCGGCTGCCGTGGGTTCAACGCGTAATGAATTAACAGCCCTGATAATAACACACGGCCATAAACTTGCACGCCGCGCTCCCACGCC
>NW_026708150.1:20000-22500 GCF_902713425.1 Acipenser ruthenus | reverse complement strand
TGTAAAAATAATGTGATATCTTGTAACTTTTGCAAGTCGCCCTGGATAAGGGCGTCGGCTAAGAAATAAATAATACTAATATTATAAGATATTGAAATTATTCCATTGGGAATTTGAAGTTTCTCTGCGTGATTCTGAGTGTCGGTCCGCCGTTCAGATTGCGTCATTTCTTTCCTGTATAATCCTTTCACACGACAGATCGTTCCTTAATCCCTTTAACCCGATTTTAAACGCCGATTAACCCGCTAAACCGCAATGAGAGAGAGGGATTACAGGGAGAGGGGAGACGGTGAGCGCTTTCTTATTTTATATTTTTCAAATGTTTTATTTGTCAGGGACAATGTACAATTTTTAACATTCATGACAAGTCACTAGATGTGCCTAGACTTAACTATAAGATAATTTACATTAGGAGTCCCAGGGCTCATAATAATAATAATAATAATAATAATAATAATAATAATAATAATAATAATAATAATAATAATAATAATAATAATATACAACCAACACATACAAACACATTATACAATAAATACAACAAGATTAATAGATTCGTTCTTGTTAAACCAAAATCCCATATACTGGGGCAGCAGTGTGGAGTAGTGGTTAGGGCTCTGGACTCTTGACCGGAGGGTCGTGGGTTCAATCCCAGGTGGGGGGGACACTGCTGCTGTACCCTTGAGCAAGGTACTTTACCTAGATTGTTCCAGTAAAAACCCAACTGTATAAATGGGGAATTATATGTAAAAATAATGTGATATCTTGTAACAATTGTAAGTCGCCCTGGATAAGGGCGTCTGCTAAGAAATAAATAATAATAATTATAATAATAATAATAATATAAATATAGCAGCTACCAAATACTGATACTGCTGTCCGCATAATAACTCAAATCCACTCTCTTAATAAATACCCAGCCAGCCCTTATAGTATCGAGCACTCCTGGTAGCTACACTGCAGAAGTAATGGGTAGCTCACAAATCTGTTTTTTTTCCCCGTAACTATTTAAAACTAGGAATACAAATTATCAAAATAAATCCTCAAGGTGTATCCATCTGTCCCTGCATCCTAAAATCTATACCTCTCGGGATCCTGTTTGCATCACACGGCGCAGTCGACAAACTCGAATTTAGCCAGTCGAGTTTTTACCCAGTGTGGGGTAATAACCTCGCTTATATTATTATTATTATTATTATTATTATTATTATTATTATTATTATTATTATTATTATTATTATTATTATCGCATTACTATCACATGACAGGTAAGAGCAGTTATAAAACACAATAAAATCAGTCGCAAATCGAAGCAAATTCATATGAGAATAAAAACACAGTAAATAATTACGTTTGAGAGCGAGTTCGACTATATTTATATTATAAGCGCGCTTGCGCAGTGGCGTTGAAAAAAAAAAAGCGAGCTGTTTTATTATGACGTCACAATGCGGTCAGATCTTCACTGTGATTTCCACCTGGAGAGAGGTCTGTCTGATTGTTATATAGCGTGGCTGTTAGAGAGAGGTGAGACCGTGTAATCGCTGCCCTTCAGACACACGCCCGCCCACTCGTGTCACTTTCTCCAGTGGCACCTCTCTGTGCAGCTCTCCACACACACACACACACACACACAGGTGACACCGAAGCAGTAAAAAGGGGTCTGCTGTGATTGGATAGCGAGAGTCTGTTTGCATTTAAACGAATTCGCACAGTTTTGCGTTTGCAATAATGTGCTGGCTTTATTCCCACGGTATCAATCCCATGCTAATAGAGTCAACTATACCAGAATCTCAAAGGTGTTCCTACCGTCTGTGCAATAGCAGGTTTCTGTTACACGCAATGGGATTTAAGAATGATTCATTGGCATGTTGTTCTGCAATGTTTTCCTCATCGCTTTATATGCGGAGAAAAGTAAGACCCGGCTCTAAGAGATTCCTGGTTTATCCCGCCCTCGCTTGACAGCTCCAGAGACCCATACAGCAGATTCCGGAGTCGGGTTGCAAGAAATAGATCAATGAAAGTGCGCAGGCTTGTAATTGCAAAACGAGAGGGCTGACAACGGGGCCATTCGGGTGCAGATGTCGCTGGTTCGTCTCTTTAAGTTCTCCAAGCAAGCAGAGGAGCGCGGATTTCAACAAGGTCTGTGCGGTCGCGTGCATCGACCCCCCCCCCCCCCGCCGTGCAGCGACGCGAGGAGACCCCTTTCACTCATATCGCTACCTAAAAAATAAATTAAAAAAAACTAAATAATTCCTTGTCAAACGTTTCGCGCTGGAAACCTTTCTCTATGCCTGCAAGTTGATTTTTTTTAAGTGTATATAAATGTAACCCGCGATGGGAACAAAAATCTATTGTGTGAACTGGAAAAAATTTAATTACCCGGAGGAAATGAATCCTGTAATCCTATATTTATATAATTTGTTTGTTTCCCCCTCCCTTTGTCAAACACACACACACACACACACACACACACACACACACACACACACACACCCACACA
>NW_026708150.1:5000-17500 GCF_902713425.1 Acipenser ruthenus | reverse complement strand
CAGTTGGCTCTTTGAGCTAATATATCTATATCTATATTATAAAATATATCAAATGTGTTGATTAGTAATTACAAAGCCAGATATAATCTACCTTTTTTTGAGCGTGCGCAATGCTTTGGTTTATGGTATGTATGCCTGTGTGTATGTATGCGTATATTGATTAATTATTGTCTTTCCAGAAACTCAGAAATCCCAAAGTTGAAAAGGCAGAGATTTTGGAAAGCGTGGTCCAGTTTCTGAAAGCCGAATTGGAAGGCGGTGACGTCACCAGGCAAAAAAGCCAGCGTCGTGAAAGGGAGGAGGAGGAGGAGGAAGCAGCGATGACGTCATCCTCCCAACGGAACTACCAGGAAGGGGTGAGGAAGTGCCTCCTGCGCGTCAGCGACTTCATCAGCGCCAGGAGTCCCCGGCTCAGCGAACTCGCCCTCCCGCAGCGGACCGCCAGTCACCCCTGTCACCTGCTAGGCGAGACCCGGGTTCAAGAGGCAGTCGGGCCGGCCCCGCACAGGGCTTGGCCCCGTGTTGAACTCATGCCCGCTCACCATCTGTCCCTGAACTGGGAAAGAGCATCGCATTTCGGACAGAGCGACGGTGTTTACGTGACGTCACAGAATCCGTGCACGGACCCCACAGCCACGCAGGGGCCGCACAAGCAAGCGGTCTGGAGACCCTGGCCCTAACAGGACGCTTATTTGAACAGACTTTTATTTAACACAAAAAAAAGTCACAAATTGAGACTGCAGTTTGCACACTTAACAATACAAGAGGGGATAATAACTTCAGAATATTTAAGACACACCGTCTGAGTTGCTTGATCATTTTCGGCCCATAGAAGTCATTTTTTTATATTAAAAAAAGAGGCTGTGCAAAGTGAATATCTTGTATTTTTTTATATTAAAAAGATTTGCATGTTACCGTTCTGGGGGTTCATTTTGGAATAAACTCTTTCATAATTGAATGTGTGGTGACTGTGTGTTTTTTTGTAATTTATTATTATGTAATGTGATTTTTATTTTAATTCACACACACATTTTTTTATATATTTGGTTTCTGAGTTATCTGTGAATATGAATCTCTATTCTAAACTCTATAGAAATATATCCACTCGCGCACACACGCTGCGCATTGACTCTCACACAGTGAAGATCTCTATTCTACACTCTATATAAATATATCCACGCACACACACGCTGCGCATTGACTCTCACACAGTGAAGATCTCTATTCTACACTCTATATAAATATATCCACGCACACACGCTGCGCATTGACTCTCACACAGTGAAGATCTCTATTCTAAACTCTATATAAATATATCCACGCACACACACGCTGCGCATTGACTCTCACACAGTGAAGATCTCTATTCTAAACTCTATATAAATATATCCACGCACACACACTGCACATTGACTCTCACACAGTGAAGATCTCTATTCTAAACTCTATATAAATATATCCACGCACACACACTGCGCATTGACTCTCACACAGTGAAGATCTCTATTCTAAACTCTATATAAATATATCCACGCACACACACACTGCGCATTGACTCTCACACAGTGAAGATCTCTATTCTAAACTCTATATAAATATATCCACGCACACACACACTGCGCATTGACTCTCACACAGTGAAGATCTCTATTCTACACTCTATATAAATATATCCACGCACACACACGCTGCGCATTGACTCTCACACAGTGAAGATCTCTATTCTAAACTCTATATAAATATATCCACGCACACACACTGCACATTGACTCTCACACAGTGAAGATCTCTATTCTAAACTCTATATAAATATATCCACGCACACACACGCTGCGCATTGACTCTCACACAGTGAAGATCTCTATTCTAAACTCTATATAAATATATCCACGCACACACACTGCGCATTGACTCTCACACAGTGAAGATCTCTATTCTAAACTCTATATAAATATATCCACGCACACACGCTGCGCATTGACTCTCACACAGTGAAGATCTCTATTCTACACTCTATATAAATATATCCACGCACTCACACACTGCGCATTGACTCTCACACAGTGAAGATTTCTATTCTAAACTCTATATAAATATATCCACGCACACACACGCTGCGCATTGACTCTCACACAGTGAAGATCTCTATTCTAAACTCTATATAAATATATCCACGCACACACACTGCGCATTGACTCTCACACAGTGAAGATCTCTATTCTAAACTCTATATAAATATATCCACGCACACACGCTGCGCATTGACTCTCACACAGTGAAGATCTCTATTCTACACTCTATATAAATATATCCACGCACTCACACACTGCGCATTGACTCTCACACAGTGGAGATCTCTATTCTAAACTCTATATAAATATATCCACGCACACACACTGCGCATTGACTCTCACACAGTGAAGATCTCTATTCTAAACTCTATATAAATATATCCACGCACACACGCTGCGCATTGACTCTCACACAGTGAAGATCTCTATTCTACACTCTATATAAATATATCCACGCACTCACACACTGCGCATTGACTCTCACACAGTGAAGATTTCTATTCTAAACTCTATATAAATATATCCACGCACACACACTGCGCATTGACTCTCACACAGTGAAGAGTCAATCCTGGTTTCATCCCTGAACCCATGCACGATATATATATTTTTGTTACCCCCACACTGAGGGGTTTTGATCGGCCTCTCTGCTGGGTGCCTGGCCGGGGAGGCTTTGATGAAAACGGCGCGGTTCGCACCTTGGCGAGGCGAGACCGTAGTGAGGGCCATTATCCGCACAACACCGGGCAATTGAGACTCGAAATGACAGGGTTCGCGCAGGGGGGTGAGAACGAGCTTCTAGAATGCATAATGGAGTTTAGATTTTTTCAAAATTCTCGAACTCCATAGAGTTCACAAAAAATGTTTTAAAGATTCTACAAATGAAATTAAAAATTCGTGACCGAAGGGGAGATAGATAGATAGATAGATAGATAGATAGATAGATAGATAGATAGATAGATAGATAGATAGAATGAACTATGTTTTTTTGATAATCCGATTTCAAACGAATCTTCAAAATCATGTTAAACGATTAATTTTATTTTTTAGTTAAATTTTTTTTTTAAAAACTATAACAGGCAGTAAACTCCTGAAAAACGACGTTGTGAACGTCACTACTTTGTAAAACACGTTTTTTAAGAACTAAATATGCCTTCAAAAAAATAATGAACGTGCCAAAATATTTAGTTTGTTGTCGACTTTCACACTGTGTGGAGGTTGTTTGTGTGTGTTTGTTTGTGTGTGTGTGTGTGTGTGTGTGTGTGTGTGTGTCTGTGTGTGTGTGTGTGTGTGTGTGTGTGTGTGTGTGTCTGTGTGTGTCTGTGTGTGTGTGTGTGTCTATCTTGAGGAATGGGACGGAAGGAAACGCGATGGCATTTATTTAAACTCCACACTTGAAGCAAAAGTCCTCTTCATCCTATCAAATCTTTTTTTTTTTTTAATTTCTGCACATTGATGGCTCTCGATCGCCCTGCCGGCTGGGGGCCTGGCCGGGGAGGCTTTGATGGAAACGGCGCGGTTCGCACCTTGGCGAGGCGAGACCGTAGTGAGGGCCATTATCCGCACAACACCGGGTATTTAACCACGAACAACGGCGGGCTGATGGGCTCACGTGTGACTGTAATAGTCTCGGAGTTCAAACGGCAAAGGCTCGTTTTAATACAACAATTAAGAGTCTGCTGTGGGAGTCCCCGCGGGCAGTGTGAAGCTCGATGTGTATTTGAATGGAGCCATCCGCTTTGCACGCATTAAACACCCCCCTCAAATGAAATACCCCTGCAGACAGTACAATATATATATATATATATCTGCTGAGGATAAAGAGCGTTCGAAAAGGGGGTAAAGAGCGTTCGAAAAGATTACAGCGGCTCCACGGGGGTGGAAAGCGACACGTCGCTGTCTGCCGTCATAAATTACAATACAGACCCCGTTACACACACACACACAAACCCGCCTCCTTTATTTACAAAGTGTGGAAAAGAAAGCCAGCCACGCGTTAGAGGGTACATGCAAACACGCGCCCCCCCCCCCCCCCCTTCGGCTTTTGCCACCAATGCGCCAAACAGACAGGCAGCCAAACGCGTCCCTGCCAGGGGTAACCGGACTGATGCATTCCACGTGACACCGGGACTGTCCAGTCGCGCGCGGTCACGGTTAACGTGTACGGTTATGTAATAGACGGCTGCAGGGTCCAGATGGAAGATGATTAAAAACGAAGATCCCTCCATCCAGACCCGGAAGTCGTGCAGGATCTCATCTTACCCGATAACCCTGCAGATCGGACTGGACACCAGTGCTGTGAATCGCTTACCCCTGGCAGGGACGCGTTTGGCTGTCTGTCTGTTTGGCACATTGGTGGCAAAAGCCGAGGGGGGGCCCGTGTTTGCATGTACCCTCTAACGCGTGGCTGGCTTCTTCACCTTGTAACGCCTTTATGTGTCTCTAATACATGAGAGCAGGGAGAAGCGGTCACATGCATTATTATTATTATTATTATTATTATTATTATTATTATTATTATTATTATTATTAATAATGTATTTCTTAGCAGACGCCCTTATCCAGGGCGACTTACAATCGTTATATATATATACACCCTTTCAAAATGTAACCTTATAGCCTGGAATTAAAGTGCATATTTTTTTCATTTATTTTTTTCTACACAAGATACACATCCTACCCCACAACTTCCAAGTGAAAAAAAATATTCTAGAAATTTGTAGAAAATTAATTACAAAATAAAAACTGAACTAGCTCGGTTGGATAAGTGTCCCGTCCCCCGTCCTCCCCGTCCCCCCCTTTGCAATAGCAATCCTAAATTAGCTCAGGTGTGGAGTATGGGGTGTAGATTAATGGGGGAAAAAATCCTCATTTAGATGCATGACACTCTGAAGCACTGACAACAAAAACTTCAAGGAGGTATAGACTGTCCATAGGGTGCTGTGTATATATATATATATAATATTATTTAATATAATATTATTTAATAAAGAGCTTTTTTTTCATTGAAATCCCCTGCTTTGTAATTTAAACTAACGGATAATGGCGTGAAGGTCTGTCCGCACCCGTGTTGTTATTTTGAGGTTTAAGAGGTTATTTGACCCCACGGTCCTGGAATGAATTACAGCCGAACCTTAAACTGCAGCCCCGAATGACTTCAATTCAAGACTGAGCGGCGTGTTTATCTAACTGAGAGCTGGGCTTGTTTTTATGCAGTCTCACTAACCGATTCCTGATTGTATTGAGGATGACTTGTCTGTGTGTTTTAAAAGCATTGTATTTCTGTATTGTGTATGTTTGTATTGTAGTGTCTTGGGTAGGTCTCGCTTGAAAAAGAGGTTTTAATCTCAATGGGGTTTCCTAGTAAAATAAAGGTGTCGTAATTATTATTAATAATAAGATTATCGACTGAACCCTATTGGGGTTAAGCCGCTGACGTCATTTGAAGACTTTGTATTTTATTTTAATTATTTCATAATCATCGACTTGCTGTTTTCATTTTATCTTCAGCTATATTCTTAAAGTAACTTACTTATATTTTGCTAACCTTAAAAGTTAATAGTTGATCGAATTAATGTATACAAAAAATAATTAGGTACGTAACGGGTTAAACGGGTCGTGTCGCTGTCTGTTTGATGCGGGGGGGTGGGGGGGTGGGGGGTAGGTTTAGGGTCACGGGGGGGGGGGGGGGTTACAGGATGCATTGGGGGGGGTCTCTTCCTAGCAACCTGCAGTCACCACTCAGGCATTTCATTCGAGATTAAGAAGCAATTAAAAACGTATTTCGTTTCTTTTAGCGGAGTTTCAGGTGCGTGTAGCGAGCGGCGTGCAGCGGGACGGCGTGGAACGATCAAAGCATTCTAGAATCTTAGAATCCGGAAAGCCTGCCCTTTGATTTATTTCGTTTATTCTCGTGGTTGATTCGGCCAGCTATCAGGCACCCGAGGCACGGGCACTCGCTTAAAATCATACAAATAATTATTCATGTAGGCTCTCTTACGCATGGTAAAGCATAGGGAAGCATTGTAAAGCACAGAGAGGTCTGGTAAAGCATAGGGAAGCATTGTAAAGCACAGAGAGGTCTGGTAAAGCATAGGGAAGCATTGTAAAGCACAGAGAGGTGTGGTAAAGCATAGGGAAGCATTGTAAAGCACAGAGAGGTCTGGTAAAGCATAGGGAAGCATTGTAAAGCACAGAGAGGTCTGGTAAAGCATAGGGAAGCATTGTAAAGCACAGAGAGGTCTGGTAAAGCATAGGGAAGCATTGTAAAGCACAGAGAGGTGTGGTAAAGCATAGGGAAGCATTGTAAAGCACAGAGAGGTCTGGTAAAGCATAGGGAAGCATTGTAAAGCACAGAGAGGTCTGGTAAAGCATAGGGGAGCATTGTAAAGCACAGAGAGGTCTGGTAAAGCACAGGGAAGCATTGTAAAGCACAGAGAGGTCTGGTAAAGCATAGAGAAGCATTGTAAAGCACAGAGAGGTCTGGTAAAGCACAGGGAAGCATTGTAAAGCACAGAGAGGTCTGGTAAAGCATAGGGAAGCATTGTGAAGCACAGAGAGGTGTGGTAAAGCATAGGGAAGCATTGTAAAGCACAGAGAGGTCTGGTAAAGCACAGGGAAGCATTGTAAAGCACAGAGAGGTCTGGTAAAGCATAGAGAAGCATTGTAAAGCACAGAGAGGTCTGGTAAAGCACAGGGAAGCATTGTAAAGCACAGAGAGGTCTGGTAAAGCATAGGGAAGCATTGTGAAGCACAGAGAGGTGTGGTAAAGCATAGGGAAGCATTGTAAAGCACAGAGAGGTGTGGTAAAGCATAGGGAAGCATTGTGAAGCACAGAGAGGTCTGGTGAAGCATATTAATGAAACATGGCAAACCATGGTAAATGCATCATATTTTTCTAACAGTGGAATCGTGCACAATAGTGTAATACACCAATGCACCGGCAGAAACATAAGCGCCTGTACATGTATAGACACAGAGGTTTTCAAAAGCGTCCACAGATAGATAGATAGATAGATAGATAGATAGATAGATAGATAGATAGATAGATAGATAGATAGATAGATAGATAGATTGATTGATTGTAAGGGGTCACAGATCGTGTTGTTTGGGGGTGAGGTGGGGGTGAGGGGGGGTGTTTAAGTGTGTCTCTGGGAAAGGGAGAATGGGATTTTTATTTTCTCGTGGGAAAGAGTTCCAAACCTGTCTGGAGTGACACCGTCCTGGTTTCGAGCCTCTGTATGAAATGATGTTTTTATGACGTGTCAGTGACGTTTGTCGCGGCTCACAGAAGTGTGAGCTGCGGGTTTGGGGGGGGAGTGTTATTTTAACACCTCTCACCAGCTCGTTCGGGGGGGGGGGGGGGGGGGGGGGTTACAAGCTTTAAAAAAATACATGTTATTATAGTTTCAAACACATACACACACATTAATATATATATTTTTTAATTCATATATCGTTTCTATTTACCCCTATAATCTTGCTATAACGACCAGTCACCGGGCCCAACATTCTGGTGTATGTATGTCTGTATGTATGTATGTATGTATGTATGTATGTCTGTATGTATGTATGTATGTATGTATGTATGTCTGTATGTATGTATGTGTGTATGTATGTATGTATGTATGTATGTATGTCTGTATGTCTGTATGTATGTATGTATGTCTGTATGTATGTCTGTATGTATGTATGTCTGTATTAATAACCTCATTACAAGGCTGCCGCGACAGACAGCAGGAATTTCACATAAGAAGGAAAGTCTGAGAAGGAGAAAAAGCCATTCTCCCCATCACGGCTCGTTCCTCGTTAGCGTACATTTCTCCCCTACTGGAGGGGTAGGTGGGGGTGTGCGTGGGGGGGTTTAAAAGCACAGAATCGAGTCTTTTTTTTAAAATGTTCTCAGTGTTTTAAATGCCACTGCTTCACCTGTTCTAGGCTATTCGTGCATTTAGTGTGGGAAAAAAAGTACTTCCTAACTTTTGTTCAAAACTTACTTTACAGTACAAAGTAACAAACAAAAATTAAATTAAAAAAAAAAGCCACAGGCGAATGAATCCGGCTGAAGAATAAGCGAACACATTTTCACACGACTGTATTTCGGAGAGGTTTATTACAGAGGCACGCGCCCCCCCCCCCCCCCCCCCCAGTCCCCGGGCAGGGCAGCACGAGCTGGTAAGGGGTGTCAAACCCCCCCCCCCCCCCCCCCCACTCCCCCCCAAACACACGCTCCATTTGGCAAGGCAGCGTGTTCTCGGTTATCGCGCCCAGACCCCAAACCGGCAGCTCACACTTCTGTGAGCCTCGACAAACGTCACTGACACGTCATAAAAACATCATTTCATACAGAGGCTCGAAACCAGGACGGTGTCACTCCAGACAGGTTTGGAACTCTTTCCCACGAGAAAATAAAAATCCCATTCTCCCTTTCCCAGAGACACACTTAAACACCCCCCACCCCCACCTCACCCCCAAACAACACGATCTGTGACCCCTTACAATCAATCAATCAATCTATCTATCTATCTGTCTCTCTATCTATCTATCTATCTATCTATCCCTCTATCTATCTATCTATCTATCTATCTATCTATCTATCTCTACGTTATACCTCAACCTGTAAGTAATCAAACTATAAGCGGAGTGTGATGACGTACCTGTAGAACACGGCTGACCAATCCTGGCGCTGCATCAAAAACACATGCAGACCCATTGCTACTGACGCTCTTGACCACAGTCCGAGCAGGTAGAGTGTTCCATTTGAGGAACGTTGAGTTTATCTGTGTTCTACGGTGTTCCAGTGTTCTGTTCTGGTTGCTACTGCCGACAGAACGTTCCCGAGAGGCAGGTAGACAGGTAGACAAGGCGGAAGCATAGCGTGGGACGCAAGATAAATCACGTGTGACTTTTTATTCAATTCCAGCCCGTCATCGATCAAAACTGCAATTAGCGGTCTTGTTTAAAAAAAAGGAGAGCTTCTCACAGTGGCAACACATTGTCAAAACAGATAGGAAAATGCCTGTACGGGGCGTGGTGGATGAACGCGTGGCCCGATGCAAGGTGTCAAATTCGGCTGTCCTGGTTGAGAATGGATCCCGCCATTGCTGTGACAAAGCGTGTCTGGCTGTTGTGTGTGCGAGAGGCGTGGGGGAGTGCGTGTGGCGGGTGGGGGGGGGGGGGGGGGGGGGGGGGGAATAGGCTGGGTGCCAACAAAAGGCGAGTGACGTCACTCGCCTCCAGCCACCAATCGCAGCCCCCCCCCCCCCCCATAGGTATATAAAATACCGAGATGAATGCGAAGCAACAGATTCTAAAAGATTTGACACTGAGAGAGAGAGAGAGAGAGAGAGAGAGAGAGAGAAGCGCCGAACGATACCGAGATGAAGACCTGCAGCGAGACCGGGTTCAAGAGCATGAAGCGAGTGAGTGCATTTCTAAAGAGTTTATTTTTTCTTCTTTATCTGCAAACCACAAGATGCGACACAGCGCGTGCTGGATGGGTTTAGCGAGGATCCTCGCGCAGGGTTGCAGTTCCGCTGTGTTTCACACACGGAAAGGCGCTCCTAGGCTTGCTTCTGTTTCTCTTGCAATCTATTACTAGGCTTGTGATGTCGTTTTCTACATGGTTAATGACGTAACGATCTGCGATTGCTTTCTATTGAAACCTGCAAGCATCGTGACATCAAGCCTTTTAAACGAACAACGAATACATCTTTATTACACTAATAATAATAATAATAATAATAATAATAATAATAATAATAATAGTAATTCAGCTAAGTCTTTTTGTGTTATTCTAAGCTGTTTGAAAGAAAACACAGATTTATGGCTCGTTTTGGTTTCTATATCAGATGCTCAAACCACTGGTGGAGAAAAAGAGACGAGACCGAATCAATCAGAGCCTGGACCAGCTCCGAGCCCTGCTACTGCACTCCACGAGAGACGAGGTGAGAGCGTCTCTCTGTGCTTTACAATGCCTCCCTATGCTTTACCACACCTCTCTGTGCTTTACAATGCTTCCCTATGCTTTACCACACCTCTCTGTGCTTTACAATGCTTCCCTATGCTTTACCACACCTCTCTGTGCTTTACAATGCTTCCCTATGCTTTACCACACCTCTCTGTGCTTTACAATGCTTCCCTATGCTTTACCAGACCTCTCTGTGCTTTACAATGCTTCCCTATGCTTTACCAGACCTCTCTGTGCTTTACAATGCTTCCCTATGCTTTACCACACCTCTCTGTGCTTTACAATGCTTCCCTATGCTTTACCAGACCTCTCTGTGCTTTACAATGCTTCCCTATGCTTTACCACACCTCTCTGTGCTTTACAATGCTTCCCTATGCTTTACCAGACCTCTCTGTGCTTCACCATGCTTTCACTGTGCTCTATCACACTTTGCTGTGCTGTTCCTATGGGACACTCTTCTAAGGGATGCGATGCCCTTCCATTCTCCGTGTTAAAGCCCCGGTACCCGGATGTCGCTCACCTCCGGCGTTTCTTTGTTTCTTTCCAGAGGTTCCAGAATCCGAAGCTGGAGAAGGCGGAGCTTCTGGAGCTCACGGTGCAGTACCTTGAGAGGAGGAGCCTCACGAAACACAAGCACAACGGTACGGGGGCGTCACGCATTCTGTATATTATTATTATTATTATTATTATTATTATTATTATTATTATTATTACTTCATAGCAGACTGCGAAGTGAGACTGTTTTTCCCCTGTAATGCTAGTAATGAACGCTGGGGGCGCAGCTCACTTATTTCAGAGATTTCGTGGTCAATTAACAGCCTAAAGAAATATTGTTCAATTAAAAAAATAATTAACATAATGATTCTTATCTTGTGTAGGTTATATTATTATTATTATTATTATTATTATTATTATTATTATTTCCCCCTACAGAAATTCAAAAGCAGGAGGCGGAACCTCCAAACCTGAGACAAAACTATGAAGACGGGTTCAGAGAATGCTTCTCCCAGCTGACGAACTTCATGAAAACCGCCGACCTGCAGGCTCAGATCCACTTAATGGACCGGTTCCAGTACCACGGGGCTTTCCAGACCAGCACGCCGCACCTTGAAGCCTATTTCCCGTCAACACCCCCCAACTCGACCCGTTTCGCCCAGCCAGACCCCCTCTCCCAGCACCACGACGCCTGCTTGAGACAGTCAGCGATCGGGCTGGCATTGACGCGCAGCCCGCAGGGCTCTCCACCGCCCCTGTCAGGGCGCTGCTACTCCTCTCCGTCCCCCGGGGGTTCCTCGCACAGCCCCGGCAGCTTTCACAGTTCCACGCCGGGTTCCAAGACCTTAAATTACGACTGGTCCGCCTCCGGAAGCGGGTCTCCCTGCGACTTCGATTTCAGTCCGAATCAGAAAATGACACGGCTGGCGGAGTCGCCAATCCGCTTCGCCCCGACACAGAAAGTGTGGAGACCCTGGCCTTGACTGAAAGACTATTACAGAAACAGAGAATGCTTTATATAGAAACTCTCAAGTTGTATATTTGTATATAATAAAGTATACCGTACTATATATATATTTAGCTCAATTCTAATTGCAGATATTTTTTATGTAAAACGAGCTCTGGTTCCCTGCAGCTGATTCATCTCAAAACTTCATCAAGTCGGGTTTTAAAGGCTCCCTGTGATTCTGCCTGGACAGCTCGATCAGCCCTGACCCGTTCCGCCCCCCCTCCACCGCTCTCTGTGTGAAGAGGTGTGTCCCTTCCCTCTGTCCCGAGTCTGTCTCCACTTAATTCCCAAATAGCGTGTCCTCAGGTCCTGGTTTCGGATTTCAGAACACACAAATAGAAAAATAAAAAGACATTTGTATTGATGTTGTTCCGCCATTGAAGAGACAAATGCATTAGAACTGATACAAAATGTACATACTCACAAATAATATATTTATTTTATGTACAAATATATCTATATTTCTGTATAGATTCACTTTATATTTAAAAAAAACGTTTTTTTAATGTACACAGTTAATCAAAACAAATATTGTAGCCTCTAAAGTGACTTTTTCTTTCATTACAGCTGTTCTAGACGGGAATCCTTTTGAATTTGAAGTATTATAATCACTGTACAATGTGTGGCATGCATATTAAAACAAACTGTGCAGGACTGTATTCGTATTTCTGTCTTAAACATTGCAATAATAATAATAATAATAATAATAATAATAATAATAATAATAATAATAATAATAATAATAATATATACTGTATGTACAATCAATTATTTGTCTCTTGTGATTACTTACTTATTCAGGAAAACGTTACATTTGGGGCTGAAAAAAAGCTTTGATTCTACTTACAAGCATAACAAAATAATTCTACTGTACACGAACTGGACCGTCAACAGTGTCTGCATCAAAGTGCAGAAACGGGGCTGCCCTAAGCTGATCCTTCGAGTCCTGGGCTTT